>NC_143053.1:159968636-160269242 GCF_052426305.1 Pelodiscus sinensis
AACATCTTCCTTTATTCTTACCTAGTGAACTTTATAGTTTATATAAGCATGCTGCTTTTTTTTCTTCTGGCTGCAACTTCTTCACCCTGAACTTCTTGCTGTGCTCTACCTTTGAGACCTAGCCAGCCAAGCACAACTATTTTCAATAATTTCAATATATATTCACTTTCAGATGTCTCTGTTTTTACTCTCACTTGTAGCATAAAAGTGAAAACAAGATGTGCATGATGTTTATTTTTTCAGCCAGAATCCACTTATTTCATTACAATAGTAAGCTACTCAGCCTTCACTCTCACCATTTATCCACTTAAGAGCTGACTGAGTTGTTTTCAGATAGGAAAGTAAGAACCAGGTTTAGTGCAGTGCTGTATAAAACTACTCTGTTTTGAAAACTTCATCAAATGTAAGACAAGGTCTGAAGATAATAGCATGAATAGCATGATTTTAATATACATTGTATAAGATGAAATATCCTTCCTGACTTCTTCCCTTTGGACAATCCCCCCTCCACCCCCCTTATGGAGAATTACAAAGGAGGGGGACAGTAGGAGGAGGCAGGAAGGGGAGAATGTAAAACATTTTGCTTCCGAATATTTGATAAGCAGAAATGAAGGATATTATTTTATACTGCCTGCATGGTGTGCTTCTTTGCTTATTAGTGTATAATGTTATTGCCTCATAAAACAGTGTCCCCATCCTATTACTTTTGAATAGTTGGAATGCTCACTTGTTCACTTATGCTAATTAGAAGGGTTTAAACCAAGCCAGAATAAACAGTACTTCTTGGCCGAAAAAAATGAAAGTTTATGATGTTGATTTCCATACGATTTTAGATTTTATGGTAATAATATGCTAAATCTAACAATGATACGTTAATATAACAGCTAAACTCTGCTGTCTATGAATTACTAAAATGTTATACAGAGTAATTACTGAAACGGTGGAAAATTGCCAATTTACTCTAGTTTTTCCAAACTTTTCCTAAAGGCATCATCACTAATGGAAATAAAGGGTTGACATTGGCAAGCAAATCTCAATGACAAAACTTCTATCATCATTTTCAGTCTGTACTAAACATTCAATTGCTGGCTTATTTACTCTAAACCCTCATTTAAAGTGCTACCAATAGACATGGTCAAAATAACAGAAACAGACTGCAGATTCCTTTGGGGCCAGATTCTAATACTTTTGTGGTAATGAATATGACTGCTCATAAAGTGAATCATTACTTAATGTGAATAATCCCATTAATAGTGACTATCAAAATCTGGCTCCACACTATATTTATGATTAATTATTGTTTGAACACATTTTTTATTACGGAACATTTTTTTTTCATCCCATTTTTCAACCAGCTCTAATTATTCATTATATATCAGTGGGACCTAGATACCTCTAATGGAAATTGGGGCTCCACTGATTTGACATTGTATAAAAATACAAAATGAGAGAGAGTCTTTGACTGAGCCTTAGCCTTTGTCTACCTTGCAACATTTTGCTGATATAGCCGTGTTGGCTGGGAAGAATCTACCTGGTAGCTGACATAGCTATGCTTACAAAAAATAGTGTAGATGTAGGAGTCGGTGCGGGTATAATTATACTAGTAAAATCTTTTCAGTGTAGATTAATCTTAAGGCTTAAATACGTGCCTAGTGTTAAACATGTGATTAGTCCCTTTGAACTCTTGTGTTCATCCCAGGAACATAATAATGGTAAGGGGGTGACGGGGCCTCTGCCCCACACTGGCCCTTTAAGGGTAATACCAAGCCCTGGGAGAAGGCTAAGAGAGCAAAGCCTCATAGCTGAGGTAGATACTGTCACTTAGGGCCAAGCTAGGGCTATATAAATAAGGGCTCCTGGAGGGAGAGAGGAGGACTTACTCCTGCTCTAGCTAGGGAATAGGAGGGGACCTGGTTGGTAGGGAAGCTGGAGGGTTTGTGAGATGGGGCTGTGCTAGGGAAAGGCAGGCAGAGCTGGGGAGCTCTGGCTTGGCCTCTCTCCCAGGCTGTAGGTCCTGACACAAGGCCTGAATATACTAGGGCTGCAAGGGAGACAGCCAGACTAGAAAGAGGTAGCAGGTCCACACCACCTTGCTTATGGTGAGCAGCCATTTCAGACTGCAGTTTGCCCCAATGTAAGGGGCTAGATGGTGACTTGCAGTGGGTCCTTGAGGCTAGATGGGTATAGAGGAATTGGGTATTCCCTCAGAGGGGAGGAGCACAGAGTGCAGAGACACTGAACTGCTGATAAGCCCCTGGAAGGGGATGAAGGTAGGATTGCCAGATGGTTTAACCAAAAATACAGAACACCCCCCACACAAAAAAAAAATTCTGTTGAGGGGGGAAAAAAAAGGGGGAGACCAAAGTTGTTGAGCAAAAAAAAAAAAAAGGACTCCGAGAGTTATTAAGCAAACATAAATGAATAAATAAATAAATAAATAAATAAATAAAACAGCATGGCCCTTTCAATGCATGCAGAGTCAGAATAGGGATAGGAAGCGGGGAGAAGTTGAGCACTAAGACCCAGAGAAGGCATTGCTTCCCTTTGGTCTATAGGCTTTTTGCTGGCAGCCATTTTGTTCTCTTGATCAAGCCAGAACGTAGCTTTCTTGCGGAACCAGGTAAGCAGGAGGTCCGGGGGCAAGGGGTGCCGAGGTCCTGGGGGGGAGGGTTTGAGAGGCCGGGGGCTGTGCCCGGTTGCCAAGTATGTCATAGGGTTGCCAGGTGTCTGGTATTTTTGTCTCCTGGCTGGGGAAAAAAGACCAGAAAATACCAGACATTTTAGGTGTCTGGTATTTTCTGATTTTTTTTACCAGACAGGAGGCGAAAATACCGGATTGTCTGGGTCAATACCAGACACCTGGCAACTCTAGATGAGGAAAAACTAGAGTGGGCACTGCTGGAGGGCAATATCCGGAAGAGGACACCGTGGTCTGGGAGTGACACAGGTCCAGACTGAGAGACTGTGGACAGAGCATAGTGACAGGAGAGACACCACCCAGAGGGAGGCACCCTGCTGATGAGTTAATTCCCTGTGCTACTGGCAAGGGGTGCCATGGCAGTGAGTGCCCACCCAGTGACAAAGAGGCAACTCTGGCTTTAAAATCACCTTTATGTTTGCCATATTCGTGAGATGTTCAGAAGCTTGCCTGACTCCTGGTGTGAATAGGCATCTTCAACACTATGTTATTTTATCTTCCAGCTGTCACAGATGCTAATGGGCAATCCACCAGCTGAGAATAACTGGAGTGTGGTGCATTCCAGCCATAGCCTGTACCTGCATTCAGGAAGAGGAGACAGGCATAGAATAATTCCAACAATTGTATATTATATGGGGAATCCCATAAGCAAGGGCTGTTCCTGGGAGCCATTTCTTCCTAGTTTAAGGCCCCCCACATTTAAACTGTCAGAGGCACAAATGTGCCTTATGAAGCCTTGAATCAGGTCAGAAATTATGTATTTTGTATATATAAACTCTATAGAAGAATGTCTCTGAATTGGGCCCTTAGCCTCAAACTCCTGTTATTTCTTAACTGGTAGATTTTCAAATCTGCAGGGCTTAAGGCAGTTGTAACAGTACTGGGTGATTTTGCTGTACTTGGAATTGAATAGATATTGATTAAAGAAACCTAGTTTGTGTAGGTGATGTAATTGACTTGAACATATTGAAGTTCTCTAGAAAATAAGGTAAGCCACTCATTACAGAAGCTGTCCCACTGCTTTAAGGTATACATAAGTTCATTAACCATCTTTCAGTAACAGTAAATTTTGTGTTTTAAAAATCAATGGTTCTTTTTTCTTCTTTAGCATAAGTCCTAGTTGGGAAAGGTGCAGTCAGACCTAAATAATATCACTGACATCATTGTTTGAGGAATATTTGGATATTGATCTCCACTGCAGAAAAAGAGGTTTGTCTTTGGTGAAACCCGAAATGGCCAATTAACATATATGTGTGTGCAAGATTATGTCAAGAAGAAACACAAGGAGCTATGGATAAAACAAGCTGAGCTGCAGTACAGTACATTCCTATACTCAGGGGTCAGGTAAATTGTACAATTTGGTGAGGCAGGAAATCATTACAAACCTTGCCATGAGCCAAGTAGTGTAGTGCTATATACGAGCAAACCCTTTTCTAGAGCTTTTAGGGAATCACAAATACATGCCTATGCACTACAGATTATTAAATCCTACCCATGCAAAGTTTTTAGCAGCTAATCTCTCTGCCAAATGGAGCCCGGAGGATTTCAGAAAACCCATTTGCATAAATGGGAGATTTCTTATAGTTTTTCTTTTGCCCCGTGTGACTGTGGTGCCTGGAGAGGCCACATTGAGAATGCTTATTCAGAGCAAACTGCAAAGAACAGGGAAAACAATCCCCCAAACTGTTGTTTTTTCTATATTTAGATTCACCAAACCAGTAACCCAAACAGCTTCTGTAATATCTTACTGGTTACCAGAAGCCAAAATAAAGTCCTCCTTAAGCAGTTCAGCCTTTGGCTTGACTCCCACCCAAATGACCAAGTTTCACACAGTGAGGGTTAATAAAAACTTTATTTGCCATATTTAAGTTCTATCAATCACAACAAGAAATCAGACACATTACCAGTCAGGTTAATGAATATTTCTGGTTTTACCAAAATACATGCTTACAGCCAATTTTTATTAACTAAATCTAAGATTTATTAATAAAAAGAGTTGCTATAGTTAAAAGATCAATATACATACTGATATGAATAAAGTCCTTAGGTCATTTTCCTGGCAGAGATGGTGGAGCTGCTGATTTGTAAAATTCCTTTGGGAAGCAATATAAAAAGTTATAGTCCAATAGGCAGTCCATGCATAGACTGTATTCAGATTCTTATATGAGAATTGTATTGTTAATCCAGAGTAGACCCAGAGACCTCAGTTTTGTGGTCTTAAACTTTCCCTGCCAATGTTTAAGCAGGTCTAAAATGGAAAATATCAGTCCCCAAACTTTTTTTTTTACTATGTAGAGTTACAAATATCAAAGAGAAATGAAGACATTAATATTTATTATATAACACGTCACATCTAAATAATAAAATCCCTGGCACATCCTCTAATGTGATAAAAGCCATGAAGTGTCAGCAATGCCCCTCAGCCATGTATATTGGCCAACCTCAACACTCTTTACACTAAAGGATAAATGGACACAAATCAGACATCAGAAATGGTAACACTAAGAAACCTGTAGAGAGACATTTTAACATGCCTGGTCACTCAGTTATGGATTTTATAGTAGCCATTTTTCTACAGAGGAATTTTGTTAACCAATTACAGAGAGAGTCTGCAGAACTGGAATTTATCTACAGATTTGACGCTGTTACCCTGGGCCTAAACAAAGACATTAACTGGTTGGCCCATTACAAAACCAATTTCTCCTACCAATAATATTTGTATTTTCACATAAAAAGCTATGTATGGGTCACACATCAAGCCCACTTAATTATCCTCATTAACACTGGTCCTACAGTTGACAGGTACTTTTGCTTTTAAATGTATTTCTTAGTTTCTGTTACTTCCACTCAAAGTCATCTGATGAAGTGAGTTTTGCCCAGGAAAGCTCATGATTCTATATATTTTGGTTAGTCTCTAAGGTGCCACAAGGCCTCTCATTGTTTTTAAAGTTAGACTAACATGGCTACCCCTCGGAGATTTTAAAATTCCCTGTTTACCCACTGAATCAATAGATTACCATAATGAATCATTAAAAACAAGAGCAGAAATTTTGCAGATGATACTAAACTGCTACAAGCTAATTACATCACAATTATTAAACTTCTAACAAGATATAAGTAAACATACCCAAATGCAATTAGTATCTACTTTTGATCCTCTAATACTTGTCTATATATCAAGGATACTAGTCTATTTAACATGGCTTTGATGAATATCTGCAAGAAATTGCCCTCTTTACCATTTCAGTTCTCTACTAAAATGTTTTAAGGGTTGTTTTTAGGTCGCTCAGCCTGCTGGTTGCTTAACTCTCCCTGGTTCAGCCCCAGTTCTCTATCAATAAGGGAAGACAGTGCTCCATTGGTCTCATATAGAAAGGACAGATCTTATAGGAGTGTCTGTCCATCTCTCTCCACCCGTCTCAGAGGGAGGCTATGCCCCCTCACTCTTGAGTCCCTTTTATGGCCAGGGTTATTGGGAAATTAGCAATATCTAAGGCTGAACAGTCATGGCTGTTCTGGTACGACCCATCAGTGCAGCAGCTCCTAGAATCATAGGGCTGGAAGAGACTTCAAGAGGTCACCGGGTCCATCCCCCTTCCCAAAGCAGGACCAACCCTAACGAAATCATCCCAGCCAGGGATTTGTCAAGTCGGAACTTAAAAACCTCTCCATCAGTCTTAGAGAGAGGTCATGCCCCCTCACTTGAAGCCTTTTTCTGTTTGTAATTTAAATCCTGCTAACCCTGTTGGGCATGGGATGTCTTTCCTCTCCCAGCTGCACCACAAATATTAATATCCCTTCACCCCTACTCCTCTAAAATGTGTCTTTTTTAATAGGAGAGGGTGAGATATTAAGAACAGATAGATGGCCAAGCAATGACTAAATGATAAGTGTGTTATTTTCATGTCCCATTGTTTTTCAGCATTCTGTTATTTAAAGACATTAGATAGGTAATAAGGTTTTTAGTTACGCCATCTTTAAACACACAATTTGACCCACTTTAATGTTTTGCTGGGAGACTAGGTGGGATACTATAAAAAGAAGAGCCCAAAAAGGGGGTTTTATGACATGTACAAAGCAGCAGCCTATACTTTATTTAATTTGTTAGAGATGAAAGTGCCACAATGTGCAATCTTCCCCACACCAACATATTGTGAATTCACAACACAAAATGTAACCAACTGTCTGGCTCTACAGATAGTTTTAAAGAGCTGAATGTTGAAAATCTCATTGGGCATTTCAATCCATGGCCTCATGCAGAAATCAGAAGCTTCTCACTTCTCATTCAAGTCTGACACTTATTATCCCAGACCAGACAGATATGCCAAGGACATCAAAGGGAAAACTCTGGCTGGCTGTTTGATTTATTATTTTATACAGTACTAGAAGGCTTACTGGTGTTTTTACTTGCCATCACACAGGACCTGGCCCAATATGCACTGAAATCAATAGAACTACTTCTATTACCATTAGCGAGCTTTTGATCAGGTCCAAGTGAGCTATTGTCAAGCTGTCGTGATTGCCCTGGTCCTGTAATCAGCCTCACTGAAGTCACAGTCAGTACGGAACTCATTCCAGGACTGGGGCCATCTAGAAGGATCCAATTGCTATTTCAGTCAAAGGGTATATCTACACTAGCCCCCTAGATCAATCTAGGGAGGCTAATGAGGGTGACCGGAATTGCAAATCAAGCCCAGGATATAAATATCCCGTGCTTGGTTTGTATGTTCCCGGCTGGTCGCCATTTTTAGAAATTGACTAGCCCGAAGTAACTGTCTGCGTCCACCGATTTAAAGCCCTAACTTGAATTAGCTGGTATTCCTCCTGCAATGAGGTTTACCAGCTAATTCGAATTAGGGGCTTTAAATAAGCAACCCCCGCTGCGATCCTGTCTGCTGCAGGTGGTGTGTAGTATGGCCGGGACAGACCGAACCCTCTCATGTGGGGCACTTTTGCTTCCTCCCACCCCCACCTCCCATTTTCCCTGGGGCGGCCCATCCCCTCCTTGCAGCTCCTTTCCCCCCTCCCCCCCAGCTCAGTGGCCAGTGAATGCCGTACCTGCATGAGCACTGCTCTGACGGTGGATTTCCCCACACTGAACTGGTTCCTGATGGATCGGTAGCTGTCCGGCGTGGAGAGTTTCCAGAGGGTGATGGCCACATGCTTCTGGAGGGGGATGGCAGGCCTCATGCGAGTGTCCCATTACCACAGAGCAGGGGCAAGCCACTCACAGAGCTCCAGGAAGGTGTTCTCCTTCATCCTGAAGTTCTGGGTCCACTGTTGGTCTCCCCAGCATTCCAGGATGATGCAATCCCACCAGTTGTTGCTGGTGTCCAGACACCAGATGTGGCGGGGCACGCTGGCATCCGGGAGCTGCTGCGGCTCCTCCATGGCCCTCAGGGAGGCCAGGGGGAAGGGCAGGGGGCTGACGTGCACCAGATGGTGCTAGGCAGCCTCCACCCATTGCTGGCAGGCTTGCAGCAGCAAGTCCAAAAACTGGACCAGAATGCCCAGGGCGAGCTTTGGCTCCATGGTGCCAACTGTGGCGGCATCCCCAATGAGAACCACTGACATAGGCAGGCAGAGAGGAAAACGCTTTGCTGTCCCTCGGCGAGGTAGGCAAGCAAGTGGAAAAGCTGAACCAGCTGTCCAGGGGGGGTCCCTTTAAGCACGAGCCTCAGATAGCCTCAGACAGCAGCCACACAAAGCAACTACTGACCTGATGCCCTGCTGGAACCGGTTTCAGCTGGCCTTAAATGCGACCCAGCGTCCAATCAGTGTGGACACGCTATTTCGAATTAGCAAAATGCTAATTTGAATTAGTTTTTAGGTCTAGATGCACTAATTCGAATTAGCTTATTAGTTCGAATTAGCGCTGTAGTGTAGACATAACCTTACTGCTTTTTTTTAAATTTGGGATATACATTTAAATTAGTCCTCTTTTATGATGTCTTTGAAAAGTCTCCATGCAGCTTGCAGAGATTTTACTTTTGGAACTGTACCTTTTAATTTTTGTTTAACTAACTTCGTTTTTGTGTAGTTCCCCTTTCTGAAATTAAATGCCACAGTGTTGGGCTGCTGAGGTGTTTTCCCACCACCAAAATGTTAAATTTTATTACATTATGGTCACTATTTTCAAGCAGTCCAGTTAAATTTACCTCTTGGACCAAATCCTGTGCTCCTCTTAGGACTAAATCAAGAATTGCCTCTACCCTTGTGGGTTCCAGAACCAGCTGCTCTAAGAAGCAGTCATTTAAGGTATCAATTTTATCTCTGCATCCTGTCCTGAGGTGACATTTACTGCACAGTCAGTATTGGGATAGCTGAAATCCCCACTATTATTGAGGTTTTTTTAAATTTTTACAGCCTCTCTAATCTCCCTTGGCTTTTCATAGTCACTATCACTATCCTGGTCAGGTAGTCAGTAATATATCCCTATTGCTATATTCTTATTATCGGAGCACAGAATTACTATCCATGGAGATTCTATGGAACATTTTGATTCATTTAAGATTTTTACTTCATTTGATTCTACTTTTTCTTTCACATATAGTGCCATTCCCCCAACAGCACAACCTGTTCTCTCTTTCCAATATATTTTGTATCCTGGTATGACTGTGTCTCATTGATTGTCCTCATCCCACCAAATTTCTGTGATACCTATTATATCAATATCCTCCTTCAATTCAAGGCACTCTAGTTCACCGATCTTATTTTTTTAGATTCTAGCGTTTGTGTATAAGCACTTTAAAAATGTGTTACTATTTGACATTTCCTGATGTGTTAGATTCATTTTCATTTGACTGTTTCTCCTCTGATCTTACCCATATTTTATCATCTTGCATCCTCTCCTCCTTACTAGAACATAGAGAATCTCTATTAATAGACACTCCCTTAAGAGATGTCTTTGTCCGATACACGTGCTACTTCCCACCCATCATCTTTCCCCCAGCCCTTACTTTAAAAACTGGTCTATGACCTTTTTAATCTTAAATGCCAGAAATCTGGTTCCATTTTGGTTTAGGTGGAGACCATCCTTCCTGTTTAGGCTCACCCTTTCCCAAAAGTTTCCCCAGTTCCTAATAAATCTAAACCCCTACACCAATGTCTCATCCAGTCATTGAGATCCTGCAATTCTGCCTGCCTACCTGGCCCAGGGCATGGAACTGGAAACATTTCAGAGACCATTGAAGGCCTGGATTTCAATCTGTTTCCTAGCAGCCTAAATTTGGCTCCCAGGACCTCTCTCTTATCCTTTCCTATGTCATTGGTACCTGCATGTGCCACAACCACCAGCTCCTCTCCAGAACTACACATAAATATATTTAGATGTCTCAAGAGATCTACAACCTTTGTACCAGGCAGGCATGTCATCATATAATTCTCCCAGTCATTACAAACCCAGTCGTCTGTTTCTAATGATCAAATCCTCCATTACTAACGCCTGCCTTTTCCTAATGGACTTCCCTTCCCAGAAGAGGTATCCTAAGTGCTAGAGGATACCACATCATCATCTGGAAAGAGGGTCCCAACTATGGGATCATTTCCTTCTGCTCCAGTTGATGTTTTCCTTTCCAGAGCCTTTCACCCTATTCAACAGCACAGGGGCTATCTGACCAGAGGTGGGACAGTTCTACAGTGTCCTGGAAAGTCTCATCTATGTACCTCTCTGCCTCCCTCAGCTCCTCCAGTTCAACCCTGGCCTCCAAATGCACTCTGAGGGCCAGGAGCTCCTTGCACCAAATACATATATACACCACCCACCCATAGGTGGTGCAATAAACAGGATAGCCCCCACTCTGCTGCTGGGCTTCTGCCTGCATTCTCTTCTACAGATAGTTAGATACTTGATAGGGTTTTTATTTAAATCAGATCATTTGGATTTCGTTCAGTTTGAAAGAAGTTTTAAAGAATGCCAAGTGTACCTAGCCCTCTTCCAACTCCCCCTTTACACTCCTCACAAAACTCTGTTAGCTGCTCTGGTTGCTAGGGTTCCTGGTTGCTTACTAGCTGGTTTTATATAGCCCTGGCCTTCTAATAGCTCTGCCCCCTGGTTAAGGCTTGAACAAAGGTTTATGTTTCAAACCCTCATTAAGAAGCTCAGGGCTTCCAACTGCCAGCCTCAGCACATAGTCCTTCAAACAAAGAGCTCACCACATGGACCTCCAAACAAACTGCCAAGATCAGCACACAGTGCCTTTCAGGCAACCAGCAAGTATCCCCCAAACACAAACACACACACTTCACATTATTTTTGCAAAGTTTGTCTCTTTCCCCACCACCATCTGCGTAAAATGCATTTCGTGCATCTAGGACTTTTTTGGAGAGCAGAACAGAGCAATCTTTTGCTCATTCCCTGCTTTATTTACCCTAGTGGCTTTCATATTCAGTTCAAATTGCTATTTGAACAGTTTCCAGGCACCTTCAACACTTGTCATGATTCTCATGCCTTGGGGAGGAATTAGAATGTGCATCCACCATTAGATTGTGATCTCTCACTCCCAAAAATGTCCAGATACCCTCTTATCCCAAGAGTCCTGTAATCACTCCTTCACCTGGAGAACACCCTCACGTAACCCAGTTTACTGATTGCTTACTAGCAGGCTTTCTACTATTCTATGTCATACATCCTCTTAATGATACATGTGTAGGTTCAGGACTGGTTGCTTACCTCTGTGTAAACTACCACAAAATGTTTTATTCATTTCCCTTTGTACTTAACTGTCAGTGTGTAGTTTCCCAACACTGGAATTGTACCTTCATTACAGCCTTTAATGGGTTCTTTTGACTCATCCACTTCTATGGGCACTTTACATTTTGCTTTTTCAATTTGTGTTATTACATGTATTTGTGCCCTAGTATCTATCTTGCATGTCGTATATGTGCCTTTTGTGAACATTTGAATTTGCTATACACTTGAGTATTCAGTCTTCTTTGTTATTATTTTTAAGAACATCTCCATATATTCCCTGGGGAAATATATTTTTTCACTTTATACATGCACTTTACTGCTTTCTCTGCAAGTTTTAGTGGCTCTGCGTCCCACATTTTGTCTGAATGTTGGACATTTTCCATAATCATGCTGTTTGCCACATTGCTGACTTTGTTTCCTGCATTCCATTTTTCGGTTTCCTTTCAATTTCATTTCTGTGGCATTTTTCCCTTGGTGGTTCAGCTGTGGTATTCTCAGTCATATGCTTTCTGCTGTTTCCTTGGATTTTTATTTGTATTTCTGTTCTGCTGCTTGGCATATACATATTGCCCTTTCTAGTGTAAAATCCATCTCCCTTAATAAAAAGTCTGTTAACAGTTCCTGTTACATCTCAGGATTATCTGTCTTTAATGAAAGAATCTATTAATATTCCATATTCACAGGTCTGACTTTTAAGTTGAAGTCAATGAAAAACTCCCCTTTTCCCCTTTCCCTTCATTCTGTGTTCACACCCTGAATATATAGCTTGCAAAAGTAAACATTTTTTTCTAGGGACACAATGATTCTCCAGTAGTCATTATTTCTGCAAAGCTTGTCTCTCTTTTCCCACCATTACCTGCATAAAATGCATTTTGTGCATTTAGGACTTTTTTGGAGAGCAGAACAGAGCAATCTTTTGCTCATTCCCTGCTTTATGTGCCCTAGTGGTTTTTATATTCAGCTCAAATTGCTGTTTGAACAGTTTCCAAGCACCTTCAACACTTGTCATGATTCTCATGCCTTGGGGAGGAATTACTCTTAGGTGCACAGAATCTGCATCCACCATTAGATTGTGATCTCTCACTCCCAAAAATGTCCAGTCACTTATGTCCTTTGTCTTGGGGAGTAGATTTAAACTGTGGCTGTCTGGAACAGTAGTGGACAGCATCTACCAACAATGAAAATGAATTTGGCAGGGGGTGAGAGAAAAGAAAATCCATCCCCTTATCTGGGATAAAGTATCTTCTATCCACCCTGTGATTAGTGGTGGGGTGGGGAGTTAGAGGCTGGTGTCTGCTATATTTTTCAGATGGTTCCATAATAGTGTCAAGTGGTAAGGCTATTTTGGAAGAGGTGGTGGACTGTAAAAAGTTCTTCAATGTATGCTGTTTCTCTTATTCTTTTTTCAGTATGATGTCTTGGGAGTGAGCTATCCTTTTGAAATTGTTTGAGGTCATCTGCAGGGGGAGAGGAAGAAGGGAAAACAGCCTCATTCAGGGATGAAGAAGACTGGGGAACTGGAGAGTGGCTGTAGGAATCCGATTGTGGTAAGTCGTCATCCTCCTTTGTAGAATATACTTGAATAGTCACTGAAAATGATCGTGGAGGGTGGCTCGGTGATGATTGTGTAGTGGTAGGAGACTGCATTGTTGTGCATGCTGGGGTCATTGCTGTTGGCACTTGTGATTGGTGCCAATGGGAAGAGTGGGTACATTACTGGTTCCACAGTTCCCATGGTGGCCATTGGGTTGGTATTGCTGCAGTAGATAAGGCCATGAATGGTTAAACCAGGGGTACTGTTGGTGCCTAATTGAATGCCATGATGCCTTTGAACTGGTTAGTGACGAGTGTTGGGAGGAGAACCTGCTCCTGTGACTAGTGCTAGGTCCGGTGCCCAGAGAAAATAGTGTAAGTGAAAAAGAGAGGTTCTCAGAAAAGCATCGGTGTGGAGTAGACATCAGAATTATGGGAGAGTGGGGATGTCAATTGTCTATCAACACTGGTGGTGATGGTGCCGGTGGTTGTGGTGTTCGGTGCCGCATCTCTGTCTTCTTCTGGGAGCTCACATTTGAACTCTCTGGTGCCAATGTGTGCTTAGGGGCTGCCACACAGCAGGAATCAGAAGAGCGTGCTAGTGCTGTTATATCCATCAGCACTGGTCGCAGCAGCATATCCACTTCGGTAAGTGCCGGGTGAGAAGCCATGCTGGATGGTGCGGAGGACCTGTTTTTCCTCTTTGGTTCCAACTGTGCCCTTTTCATTAGTGCCACTCTTTTGGTATTGGAGGTAGACAGCACTGGTGAATGTGTGACATGGGATGTTGACAGTACAGCCAGCAAGGACTGTGCCAGAGAAGCCCATGACCTATGGGAGTCCCATGAAGGGGTTGAATTGGCTCTTTTTCATGGTGCAGTGTAAAACAGCATCACATTTCAATCTATTCATGTTTAATAGCACATTAGTCTATATCAATCACATCAACAAGTAGATGGAGAAACTTGGGGTCACTGAGCTGGACAAAATAAATAAGAGCAAGCTTATCCACATCCAAAGTGTTTAGTCCCATTTCCCTATAAAGGTCTCATACTTCTCAGGCAATTCCAGATTTCTGGGGAGGCAGGACACATCCTGTGCCCAACTCTCCCCAAATTCACTAACTTTTCCCCAAGATTATTTTCTTTCCCCCTTCTTCTTTCCAGAGTTTTGATTCCCATTACCATTCATTTAACCTCCAATCATCTTGGGTATTATCTCTGTTCCTTTTCTCTGTCTCTGGAATGAGCTTGGTGTAGTTTAAATAGTTGCTCAGACTCCTTCCACTTGTAGAAGCCTCTGACAAGAGTGGTTAATTGAAATCTGTACACATCTTATATTTTATCCTCCCCATGTGATGGTTCACGTACTAGAGGATTCACGTCTCCAGTGAAAACAGTTTTAATTTAAGATAACTAACACTCAGAATGAACTGATCACCAACAAGCTACAGAGCAAAGATTTCACACTGAAATGATTATGAACAATGAGCAAATTCAAGAACACTTGATGTTGATAACAACTGACAAACAAAAATAGAGGTGAAATTCATTGAATCAATTATTTGCTACAAAGCATTCACCCAGCTTTACTCCTGTGGTGAATGCTATGATTCACATTTCATTTATTAGCTCACAATATGGAGGACTACAGGTATACTTTAATTATCAGTGAAATTGCTCATAATTGGCAGGAAAAACATTACCCATGCATTTCCCCTCCCCCAGCAACCATAATACATAGTTCAACAGTTGATAAAGGTAAAATAAATCAAGACTTTGCTTGGTTTCCAGATGAAGTATGCTCCATGGTCAGGAACTCTTAAGTGATCCAATCTAGCCTCCAGTCCACAAACGTAGAACTCATATATGACCTTATTAGTTATAATCCCATGATTTATAAAGATAATATTACTATAGTGAACATGGATATGACACATGACACTGAGAAACATGAAACACGGCCCCTCCCTCCAGGTTCCAAGCCATGGGGATCTTGCTAATGTGTTATAGTGTAGGTAGTGTTGGGAACATGCTGCCCTTGTCTTAATATGACAAACACATGATTCCAGGAGTGGATGGATCTGAGAATAACCCAGAAGAACTTTCACTGCAGTTCCAGATTTGTGAACTGCACATAGACTCCAGGTCTGGGTAAATGGACTGAACCGTAATTCTCCTAGAATATGGCTGAGACACATTAGTTGAGCAGAATTGGCAAGCTGAATTTGCTTGGTACAGAACTACTAGATACCATAACTGGCAATCTGGCACTTTCATTGATCATAAAACCCTGTTCACAAAGGGGAAAAACAGTTAAAGAAGCAATAATACAGGGTCAGATTCTCAGCGGATATAAATTGATGTAGTGCCATTCATTTCTGATTCATGCCAGCTGAGGATCTGGGCCAAAGAATCTGGGGGGTGGGGGGTCTGTGCACACTACAGAGTGATTGGGACTCTCCATATGGACTGTTAGTGATAGGGAAATGAGTTTTGCCTAATTCTGGAGCCCTTTGAACGCAATATGAGTTCAAATGTTTGACTCAAAGCTCCAATATCATTTGTGTTGGACCACTTAGAACAATCTGTGGAAAAAGGCTAGTGGTGGAATAGCGTGAACAACTCTATTGAATGAAGTGGGAAAGTGAAACAACAAGCATGCAGAGTAAAAAAATCAATACAGATTGGTAAAATGGGGACAGAAAAGGGGTGAAAGGAAACTTCTACTAAAAAAATAGGTATAGTCTATGAACGGTATACAGAACACTATTTGCACCAGGGGGCTTCTTTGGGCCCAAATACAGTAAAACTCCGATAGTCCGGCATCCAACTGTTCAGCACTCCTGATACTCTGGCATCAAAATGCCAAATGCTCCTGACCAGCTGATTAAAAAGCCTACCACTCAGCACAAGTGCTGGCTGTAACCCAACGGAGCATAATGTTGGGGGGGGGGGGGGGAGAAGGAGGTGAGTGGGATCGTGTTACAGTATGGAGAAGAGCATTTTGCTTCAGAGAAGGGGAAAGGGGAGGGGAGGAGGATCAGGTTACAGCAAGGAGAAGCAAAGAGGAAAGGGGAGGGGACAGGGAGGAAGATTGTGTCCTGGCCAGCTGTTAAGCCATGCAGCTGTACCGGGACCTCCAGATTCTCCCGCAAATCTGATAATCCGGCACCACCTAGGTCCAAAAGGTGCCGGATTATCGGAAGTCTACTGTACACCATTGGACATTTTCTATTAGGTAGAAAATCATTGTTAGTACATTACCAAGGAAAATTCCATTTATTTTTAAAACCATCGGCCAGATTGTTAACTGTTATAAATCAGTCAGGCTCCATTTAAATAAATCCATTCATGAAGATTCTACCCTACATCGCTTAACCTGTAGGAGTTGAGAGATTTTAAAATTCAACTAATTGTGCAAATTGAGAAATAATTCATGTTTTACAATTTCTTAAACTACACAAGATTCAACATTCCTGTGATGTGATTCTATCATTAAATGAGATAGAGTTTCGCTGTTTATTTACTTACATTGTTTTGATGTCTGCCTGTGGTCGGAATACTTTTCTCTAAAGAAAAAAATTCATTAGTATGTTGTTGTTCTTTAGCCAGGGAAAACTATGGGTGAGATCATTAAAAAGAGTTGAACATCTGACTTACATATAAGTATATGTGCAAATGCCAAAATAAAACCAGTGAATAATCAATGACTTGACTGTAAATTTGTCTGAGAAATTCTGTCTTTCTCTGCCAATCCCTATCTATTTTTCCTTATCTCTATTCATTCCGTTCTAATTCTGTCTATATATTCCTGTAACTCTCTCTAATCTCTACTGTCTAACCTCTATCCCTATCCCTTTCTATCAAATCTCTTATCTTTCTGCTTTTAATCTCTAATCTCTGTCAGTCTCTATATCACAATCTCTCTATTGTTCCCTATGTTGGCTTTAATCAACTCTTACCCTCAACTGAATTTGGCTTTAATAATCATGAAGTTTTGGCAAATCTAGCAGTCCAACCATTTTTCTGACACAAAACTTGATTTTGTGGCTGATATAATACAGAGTCAAGAGAGGGATCAGTTTTATTTTCTGTGTGATATTGTACTCTGACTGCATCATAATAATGCCTCCTGAAAGGAAAAAAAAATGTTTTTTCTGTGCTATAAACAAACAGAACAGAACATGGCGGTTTTGTCATTATAAATATTGAAATAATCCATGTAAACAGTACCTCCATCAATAGGAAGTGATGTATGTTATCTTAGTGCTAAATTGTTGTACTGTTTTGGTCTTATATTATTGCATCTGATCAAAGGATGGGAAAGCTAATAGGAAGTTTTATTCCCGCCTGTGTGTGCTGGAATTGTTACCTGTAGTGTTCCAATAAATCCTTGAATTTCTAAAAAGAATGTTACTATAGTGAACATGGATATGACACTTTACACCAAGAAACATAAAATATAGCCCCTCCCTTGAGGTACTTACATTTTTGGCCATTATTAAAGGTCTGCTTTTAACAGGGTAAATGTATTTTAAGTGATCCCATCTGATTTGATTACCCATTTCTGAATTCTCGCTATTATATTACATACAGAAATCATTTATATCTACAGATGAAGAGTACTGTATAAGAGTGAAGTATGATTAATTGGATGATTGAAGCATTTTAAAGAGGAGAATAATGAATGATGAATAGCAAATGTAATAGCAAATACTGCATTCTTGGTACAAAGCTGTGATGTTTTAGTATTCACGAACATTTTCATGCTCATCTATCATACAAATACTTGTGACCATATAGTAGTACAGGTTGAACCTCTCTAGTCTAGAACTCTCTCATCCGGAAACTTCCGTCATCCAGAATGATTGTAGTTAGCCAGATGTCCACTTTTCATGGGTGTGGCCAAGTTTCCTGCAGTCCCATGAAGTTTGTTTATAGCCACCAGTCCTGGCTCTCTATGTTCTGTGCTGTTATTTAGCTTTAATTTACCCCTAAATGTCTTCTCATAGCCCAGTAAGCAGTGGAAGTGTTGGTAATGCTGCTAGACAATGTTACTTCCCATGGTCCCAAAATTTCTCTCGTTGGGAATCAGTCAGGTCCCAAGGGTGCTGGACTAGAGAGGTTCAACCTATAAAATGTCATGGATAGCCGCAGTATATGAAATTTTTCCTGTATTGGTGTACACTTTTTTTTTTTAATTCAACCAGTTTGAACTATATATGCAGGGTTGATCTTTAGTGCTAAAGTATTCTTGAAAGTAACTTTAGTAGTTTCAGGATAATCCTGATTCTGTTTATGAAGTAGGTTTATACATTCAGTAAACTTAATGCTGTTTTACAGGTTTGAGGAACAAGATAACACTGCCCTTTTAAAAGAACTTGAGATAACATGAAAAATTATTTTGTTACGAATCCAGGAATGTCAAGGAAAACCCACAAGTGTGTGTGGGCTAATATTAAAATATACTGTATTATAAATCTTTAAAATAAATCAATGTTAGTTTAAAGTTAAGATGCATAGTAAACAATATCCCCATAAGCAAACTTAAATCAGCCTCTGTATTGGATTAGTCGAGGATAGGTAATATAATCCTGACTTTTTAAAAAAAGGCTCAAAGGTCAATCCTAGCAACTGAAGCCAAGAAAGCTCAACTTCATACCAGGAATACTGGTTCAAATTATAGTCAAAATCAAAATGATCCGATACATACATGAACACAATATGCTGTGGACAAGTCAGCACAGGGAAATCATGCCTCAAAAATCTATTAGAATTATTTGAAAATGTTAACAAGTATGTTTACAAGGGTAATCCAATGTACATTGTATACAAGGACTTTCAGAAAATCTTTCATAAGGTCCCTCACCAAAGGCTCTTAAGCATAGTAAGCAGTCATTGGATATGAAGGTAGATGCTCTCATAGAACAGTAACTGTTGAAAGATAGGAAACAAAGGGTAGGAATAAATGATTACTTTTCACAATGCAAAGTAGTAAATGGCAAGACCCCTCTGAGGCTCTTTAAGGGACCAGTACCATTCTATTCATATATTAATAAATCATCTGGAAAAGGGGATAAACAGAGGGGTCACAAATATTGCCAGTGATGTTAAATTATTACAGATAAGTACAAAAATGACTATAAAGAGTTACAAAAGACTCTCACAAAACTAGATGACTGGGCAACAAAATGGCAGATGAAGTTCAGTATTGATAAGTGTGAAGTAATGCATATTGGAAAAGATAATCCCTACTATACACACAAAATGATGCACTCTAAATTAGCTGTTACCACTCAGGAATGAACATTGCATCATTATGGATAACTCGTAGAATTATTTAGAGTCATCAATAGCTATTAGTAAGATGGTCACGATTTCACTCTGAAGGCCTTGAGTGTATGTAACCACTGACTACCAGAAGCTAGGATGGGATGACACGGATGGATCACCCAATAATTACCTTGTTCTGTTCATTCTGTCAGGCACTGGCTACTGCCAGAAGATGGGATATTTGGCTAGATCTGACCAGCATGGCTGCTTTTATGTAGATATGATCTAACATTATGATTTTTATTGAGTGACCAGTTGTTCAGTTTTGAATTCCCGTGAAACATTTAGGCTTCTCAGTGAATGGACCATTACAGTAATTGTATTTTATAGAGCGTTATAGTTCATGTGCAATCTAATTTTAGATTTCTGTTTAGCAAAATTATTGCTGCTATAAATTTTATAGATGCTACTGGGACAACTTCTGATAAGGGTGAAGTCAGTCACACTTTGGGGTTTTTTTTTTCTTTGAGAAGATTTTGATACGATTTACCATAAATTGTTCTGACAGTGAGAGGATGGCAAAGCTTTCAGTACAAAAACTGTAACCTGCTTTGGCAAATAAGATCCTTTGGGAGCAAAGAAGCTATTCTATTAGTTTACTCTCAAAGGCTGATGCAAGCTGTTTGCTTTCAGATGACTGTTGGGGAGAATGCTGACTAGTTAACAGTACATTCTAAAGAGGGACATGTAGCCTGTTGCAATGCTCTTATGTCCTCAGCTATAGACAGAAATGCTTCCTTCCCCCCACTTGCACCCTGTCAGATCACTAAAGGTGCATTTAGACTGCTGTGCTATTTCGGGATACCAGAGCTATTCCTTGTCTTTTGAACCAGCCTGTTATTTTGAAATATATTTCAAAATAATGGACTCTATTCTGACATCCCTGTAACCCTCGTTCCATGTGGGCTAAAGGATGTTTTGGAATAGTGGTTTATTTCAAAATTTGGTGCTGTGTAGATAGCACCAAATTTCAAAATAAGTTATTTTGAAATTAGATTGAAATAAGATATGCAATATGCATAGTTCAAATTGTGTATCTTATTTTAACCTATGGGTGAAGTGTAGATGCACCCTAAAAACTACTGATAATCTGTGTCAGATGTAGCAGAAAGATGCTCTAGATAGCCAGTGGTGGAATTCATATGATAGTAATGAGTACCGGGAATTATACTATAAAGCAAGGTTGGGGAACCTCCGGCCTACGGGCCAGATGTGGACGCTGGCTTGCCTGGATCCAATCCCTGAGGCTCAATGCTACAGCCTCCATCCTGCCGCACATCAAATATACTAGGCTGGGACCCCCCCAAGGCTTTGGGCATGAGGAGACATTCAGGGAGTGTCTTTCTCCTTCTCAGTCCGGTGCCATGGGGTTTTGTTGTTGTTGGTTGGCTGTTTTTTTTTGGGGGGGGGGTTGCTTTGTTTCTCTCGTGTGCACGGCCCCTGAATGCTTTTTTTCTGTGGGTCAGTGGCCCCAACCCAAAAAATGTTCCCCACCCCTGCTATAAAGAATATTGAAAACTTATGAGTGGATTTCTCTACACCATTGTATGCCAATAACATCACTCTTTATACTATTGACTAAGGTCAAATGCAGTTAAGGGATGTTAAAATGAAGAAACTAAGGCCCCAGACAAAATATACACACGTGGCTACATTTATGCCATATACATATCTAAATTGTTGGCAGATGCTGAATCTGGCGTTGATCTCAAATTATGAGAAGCTACAGCTTTAATTAGAGAAACAGGTACATTAGCTTGCAGAAATAAACCTATATGTGGTCTAACCACTGGAGGGGGACAAAGAGGCATATTATTATCAGAGGGTTTCATTTAAATGTGTAATGTTGTGTACAAGTACAGGTTGATCCTCCCTCTTCCGGCACCATGGAACCTGACTAGTCAGAACAAAGGGATTTGCTGGACCGGGGAAGGTCCCTTCCAACACGGCCCATGCTGTCCTGCTGTCCCTAGCTAGGGCTTTAGCCTAGCCCTACTGCTATCTGCCCAGCCATGGCTGCTGCTTGGGTCAGAGTTCCACAGCCAGGGATAGAGCTGCGTGGCCAGGGCTTAGGGTAGAGCACTATGGCTGGGGCCAGAGCACTGCCACTGCCAGAGCTCTGTGGCCGCCAGTGCCTGAGCTACATGGCTGGGGCTAGAGCTACTCAGCTGCCATTGCCGTCCCCAAGTTCCACAGCCAGGACCAGAGTTCTGTGGCTGATGCTGCCAGGCCCCTATTACTGCCTGACTGCAGGGGCCAGAACTCCCTGCTGTGCCACCTGCCCCTCCGCACCCTGCGTCCTATTTCCCAGCTGAGTCTCTGTGTGCCTCCCCACCCCCCACTGCTCCTGCTCTGTGCTCTGACTTTCCTATACCTAGGCTCTGTGGTTTAGGAACATCTATGGCCCTGCTGGACCACAGATGTTGCTGGACCGGAGTCCCGGTTAAGGGAGGTACAACCTGTAATACCAGCGAATTCAATGAAGCAACCGAATGTGTGTAAAGTTACACGTGTATGTAAGGTTTTGTAGAATAAGGGCCTAAGGATATGTCTACACTACAGCGTTAATTCAAGTTAACTTAATTCGAAATAGTTAATTTGAATTAAGCTAATTTGAATTAACGCATCTACACACAAAGCCTATTTCAAAATAGCGCGTCCACACTGAGTGGACACTGAACCAAAGTTAAAGCTGGTCAGAACCAGTGCCAGCTGGGCATCAGGTTAGGACTAACTGACCTCCATGCTTAAAGGGATCCTCCCCCCCACTCCGGACAAACAGTTCTCAGGATTCCCCGCTTGCTTGTCTACCTCAATGAGGGACAACAAAGCAGTCCTGTCTCAAAGTTCCCTGAGTGCCCGCATTTGGAACACCACAGCACTCGGCCACATGGAGCCAGAGCTGCCCCTGGGCATGCCGGTGTGTCCCGTGGGGTTGTTGCCATCAGCCCAGCTGCACTTGCTGCAGGCTGCCATTGGGGGCTGTCAGGATCCAGGAGGCCCTGCAGGAAAACATCCACCCCGAGGAGTCCTCAGAGCCACCCCAGTCCTCCCCACCGGGGGCTCATGCCCCATTCCTCCCTCACATCCTTCCACTTACCCCTCCCTAGCCCCCCTTCCTGATGTTAAACAAAAGACACGTATGTTCAAAAATAGAAACTGGGTTTATTGAACAAAATGGGGGTGGAGGGGATGAACCTCTGGGGAGACTGGGAAAAGGAGGTGGGAGAGGGGAAGAGAAAGGATGGGAGAGGAGAGGGGGAAACCTGGGAGGTGGGAGCTGGAAGGGGGAAGCAAGGGGAAGAAGGGGGAGGGGAAGCTCAGGGCCCAGGTTTGGGGAGGGTCTCGCCAGACCAACTTGATTTTCATGCCAACTTGCTCCTGGGTTCACATGTGGCCTTTGGTAGCCAGGCTGGCAGCTATCCTGCCATAGATGGCTGCATTCCTCCATCTAGAGTGGAGATCATGGACGTTGGAGGCATCCCCCTCAAACATGGATAAGGTCCATGATCTCCACCCTGGACCAGGAAGGCGCCCACCTTCTCCAGCCCCTATCAGGCTCCTGGGAGCTGGCAGACTTCTCCTGGGGAGCGGTGGAGGGCTGGCTGCTAGTGACTTGCTGGCTCATGTTTTAGGGCCACTGGATCAGGGGCCCCGGTGGCCACTGCTGGCTCTGGGCTGGCAGACTTGCAGCTGGCACAGGCACTGTGACCAGGGTCTACCCCTTAAATGGCTCAGGGGTTGGGGGAGAAGAGAGTAAGTTTTCCTGGTTGTGCCCAGAGTGACCACCAGGGCTCCCTGGAAAGGGCTGGAGGCCCCCTATTTTGAATTAAGTGTCTACACATCACTTAATTTGAAATAGCCATTTCGAATTTTGCACTACGCCTCATAGAATGAGGTTTACCAAATTTGAATTAAGCGCTCCGCTATTTCGAATTAATTTTGAAATAGCGGTTTGCGTAACGGCTGTTATTTCGAATGAACTTTGCAGTGTAGATATACCCTAACTGATTTGTGGTTATTACTGGGGCAAAGGCAACAATCCAGAAAATTAAAACAAAAATTCAGAACCTATTTTAAAAGAAAACGTTTGAATAATGTGAACTGACCTGGCGTTACTTTCTGTTTGGGAGAGTGTGGCATTGTAGTGTTACTTTCCTTTTACATACAGTATTATGCAGTCTTAATTTCTATAGCATGTTTCCTAACACAGACCATTCAAAATACTTTCTAGTCATCCCAACCAGCACTTCAGGGTGAATGCTGCATTGTTTTTTTCCAGGAACTGACAATGGCAGCACCTCTTGATTGGCATAACAACCAATGGGCTGTGAGTGAGCTCAGCGTCAGTTGTTGTGCCTTATTACATGTAAATGGAATAAAAGCTGCTACTTGTGGAGTGTTTGCTGTGCATTTGGCTGGAACAGAAAGGAGACAAAGAAGCAAAGAATGTGATTATTGAAGCACAAAGAGGAGAGATGGAAGTGTATTTTATTGAACAGTTTAATATGAGTTTTTAAAATAGCTTCTCCCGCAGACACAAAAATGAGTGATTTTGTGAACTGCATTGGAAAAACAAAGGTGATTTAATGAGCACCTGGACTATAGGGAGAGAAGAATGGACAAATTTTGATGAACAAAATATAATATTGCACACAGTAACAATGTTATGGAGTGACACTCAGGCTATGTCTACACAGTAGCGTTATTTTGCAATAACTGATGTTATTCTGAAATAACATAGTCTGTGTCTATACTACAAGCAGTTGTTTCGACATAATGTCAAAATAATGTCAAGCTGGAGGATGTCTTGACCCTCATTTTATAAGAGAAGTCAGAGGAAGAGTGATCTCTCTCAGGTTTCCTGCTGTGTAGAAAGTGCCAAAAGCCAAAATAAGCTATTTCAACTTAAGCTACGCAATTGATGTGGCTGAAGTTATGCTGCTTATTTCACCTTTAGCCCTGCTGTGTAGACGTGCCCATAAATTTATATAGATGAAAGATGTCATCAATACAAAAATGACAAACTAGAGAGTAATGCATAAAGAATAACTAATATTCTACAGTAACATTTCAGCAAGTAAAATCCTGTCCAAAATAAACTTGGATCTAAAGAACAGCAGAGTGACTAAGCTTTCTTTTATAGACATTGAAAGCTATTCAGAGCTACATATTATGGTGTTTTTAATACAATGTGTAAACTATTCTTGGGTGAAATATCACATATTAAAGTAAATGAACATCACATAGAATGATGAGTTTGCCCTTACTTGCTTTTCAGCTTGCATTAAAATGGGAATGTGCATTTATTGCTAATAATTAGAGATAAAGATTCAGATCCTCACCTGATTTCAGTTGACTGAGCTTTGAAATCATTGCAGCTATGCTAATATATGCTAATATAAGCAGGGGGTCAGATCCAAATCGGTCTAGATAAGAATAAGACAAGACACATTCCAGGTTTCAGTGCTGCTTCAGGACAAGGATTCATATGTAGGCCCTTAAAGCTTGGAATCCTGTGAGGTCAGCTTCAGGTCCACATCTAGAATCTTGGTTTTCATAAAATACACATGACAGAGGATGTTGTGAAGACCAGGACTTTAACAGGGTTTAAAAAAGAACTACATACATTCATGGAGGTTAGGTCCATCAATGGTTATTAGCCAGGATGGGCTGGAATGATGTACCTAGTCTGTTGTTTGTCAGAGGCTGGAAATGGGTGACAGGAGAGGGATTACATGATGATTACCTATTCTGTTCACTCCCTCTGGGGCATCTGGCATTGGCCACTATTGGAAGATGGGATACTGGGCAAGATGGACCTTTGGTCTGACCCAGTATGGCCCTTCTTATGTTCTTACAGTAAGGTTCTGCCATTAATACTTCCCCAATAATTTTGAAAAGCAAGTAACATTTAAAAAAATCAAGGTGATTAAAGTCTAAGGATGAAGCCTAGTTTGAGGGAAAACTGCTATGGTGACAACTGTTGAGTACACTAACAATGTTTTTAAAAAAATCAGCATTTCTTCCTTATGATTATACATTGAACGTCAAAGAGAGGTCTCTCTCCCTACCATCATCTAATGAACACACTGAGGTTATATACTGTAGATAAGATTGTACTTGTAGGATTGGGGCTTCATAGCTGTACAGACTTTTGACTTGTACACTTGTAGTGCACAGTTTATAATTCAGTTTCTTGATATTCCATCACTCATAAAAATGTAACAAGGAAAAATTTTAATGTGATGCATTTTTTTTAAAAGCTAGGAGCAAGGAAGCATTTCTTTAGATGACAGCCAAATTAATGGAAAGTGGATAAAGACTACTTCAAATCAAAATCCACTGCAATTATTTCATGTGACCACATAATGCTGTAGGAGTTTTTAAAAAAAATCACAATATGTTCCCCTTCCCCATATTGTTCAGAAGTTGTTTGAAGGAGAGGATTCTTAGTATGTAACAGCACCCTTTTCATCATGTAACTGCATAACTGATTTTCTCCCCTGGAATGACAGCTATTCAGAAGAATGAAAATGTTATAAAATGGAAATATATACAATTCAAAAATGCATTTTCATTTCTTTACAGCGAGTGCAAATTCAACTATGTATTGCATGCCTTATCTATGCAATAGTTTGACTCCAACTCAGCTAGCAGTTGGGTTAATTACTAATAAAATAGAATAAGAATAATAAGAATAATAAAGCTTAAGGATAAATCACTTCTTTCACTTTTAAATTTGCTCTGTGTAAGTCTTACCATCTTTTGCTAGAAACTGACATCATTATGGGATGTTGAAAGAAAAAAATGTTTCGTAGGACAGAAGGACCATTGTGATCATTTAATACAACACAGGCCAAAGAATTTTCTCAAATCATTCGATTTTGAACTACAGCATATCTATCTTGTTTGCTTCTTTTAATAAACCTTGACTAAAAATTTCCAGTGATGGAGAAATCACCATGACCCTTGGTCAATTATTCCAATTATTAATTACCATACCATTAAAATATGTGCCTTATTTCTAGTCTGAATCTAACTTCAATTTCCAGCCATTTAGTCCTGTTATAACTTTCTCTGTTAGAATGAGGAGACCATTATCAAATATTTCTTCCCCATCTAGATTGTTACAGGCTGTGATCAAGTCACTCCTTAGCCTTCTTTTTGTTAAGCAAATTAGTCTGAGCTCTTTGAATCTTTAATGCATGTTTCTAACCCTTTAATGATTCTCATGTCTCTTCTCTCAACTCTCCCCAATTTCTGGAATTGTGAACATGAAAACTGGACACAGTGTTCCAGCAACAGTTGCACCAATGCCATATAATCTCTCTATTCCTACTCCAGAGTCCCCTGTTTAGACATCCAATGATTGTATTAGCCTTTTTGGTCACAATATGTTACTGTGAGCTCATGTTCAGATGACTAGCCGCCATAACGTCCAAATCATTTTCAGAGTCACTGCTGAAAAAGTGATAGAATCTTCCATCCTTAAGAATAGCCTGAATTCTTTGTTCCTAGATATATGCTGTAAAAGTGTGTGGCTGTCTCCTGCCATCTGTTTCCAAGGAAGTCCATGCCTCCTTGCTGTCACAGACCAGTAAGGGTAACCTCAACAGAGAAAATTAGCTACCTCTAATGTCCAGACCTTCCGACCAGACAGATCAGAAAATATCCAAGAGCCCAGGCCTTCCAGCAGGGTGACACACCAGACTTTCAGGGACTCTGGCCTTGGAAAAGCAGCAAAAGGGTCTATTGTTCTACACATGGGAGGCTGACACACCAGAGGTCAGGTATCAGGAGTGGCAGGTCTACCTGCCTCCACTGAGTCCTAGCCCAGAGCCTTAATAGTGGCATTGTTTTCATCATTGGGGTCAGCGAGGAGACCTGCCACAAAATGCTAACCTATCTGTAGGCAACCATGCAGCCAGACAATCATCATCTGTTCCTCTGCTACTTTCTATATCCATGGGGTTGGTACCTTTGTGCTGTGGGTGTCTTCTGTCTCCACAGGATTGGTGGTCACAGGCAGTCCCAACAATTTGCTGGTGTTTCAGCTGGTCGTGGCCATGGGAGCTCTGGCCAGTCCTGAGGTAGCTACCTGGCATCTTCTAGACATATCAGTTGGGTGATAGCCATAGGAGCTCTATCCTAAGGATTAGGGATGTCAACATGTAGACGGCTACACTATTAATCTTGTCGACTACACATACTCCCTCTACCAATGCTTCTGTATCAGAGGCAACAAGGGGGTAAAGTGGGAGCCGGTGTCCATGAGGAGCTGGCTTAAAAGCTGGCTCCCCACAAACACCAGATCTGCCTGCTCCCTTCCCCTCTGCTACTGTCACTGACAGAGAGGAAGAAGCACAGAGGGTGAGGGGGGCAGGTGGGAGCAATACACGTGAGGTTTTTAAGCAGGCTCCCCACATGTGCTGACTCTGCAGACCCACCTGCCCCCTCCCTTGCTGCCTCCTACAGAGGCAGTGGGGGGAGACAGGAGCTGGTACTGGGGGAATCCAGTTTAGAAGCTGGTTCTCCCCCCCAACATGAGCTCCATGATGCCGCCTGCCATAGGCAGATGACTGTTTTGCGGGGCCCCGGGCAGCGTAACTCCACGGGGGCCCCCCCTTTGCCATGGTGCATGCGCCGTGATGCCATGCACATGCGCGGTGGCGCCATGGCGCATGGGTGGGGCTGTTTAAAGCGCGGGGCCTGGGGCGGCCGCCCCGTTCGCCCTGCCCTATATCCGCCCCTGCTGCCTGTCATCCTCTCCCCCACTGCTGCCTCTATTAGTGGCAGCAGCTGGGGGGAAGAGGGGTGGAAGGGGAGGCTGCAGTGGCCTGGGCTCACCATGGAAAGAGGTTGTTCAACAGCAGCAGCCCCTGTCTGGGGGTGGGGTCTGAGGTCCCGGCGAACAGAGGCTGCTCTGGCATCCCACGAAGCAGCCTGTGTTCGCGGTGAGCCTAGACCCACTATGGAAAGAGGCTGCTCCACAGCAGCAGACACTTTCTATAGGAGGCTTGGGCCTGAAGACAGGAGCTGCTTCCGCCCTGCACGTCTGCCTCTGTATCAGAGAAAGCAGCATGGGGCAGCAGGCTGGAATTGGTCTGCATGGAAAGCTGTTTTTTAAATTAGCTCCCCTCATGGACCGATTCCTACCTGCCACCCCACACTGCTGCCTCTTATAGAGAAGCAGCAGCACAGGTCTGCAGGGGGCTCCCTGGGAGTGGGGCTGGACAGCACTGGCTGCCAGCCCTGCCCCAGGGAATACTAAATAGTCATGTAACTATTAAAATTTCATAGAGATACATGACAATTCAATTATATGTGTTCTAACATCCCTACTCAGGATGATACAGTCCTTTGTGGGTTCCAGCAGCAGGTGAGATGCACCTGTCTCCCTTGGTGGCTCCCATGCAGCTGAGGTGTGGGGCCTGCTTTTTATATTTCCTTTTTGTGACCTACCTTTTTATTTCTGGCAGGATGGGATGGGCTTACCTGGCTCTGCCTACCAGGGGGGAGTGGCAACTGACCCTGACTATCAATTGCTAAAGGAGACCATACTTCACTACACATGCATTTACATTTAATTGTATTCAAGCATATTTTGTGCCTGGATTACCAATCAATCCAGAACACTTGGTATCAATGACCTGCCCTCTTCTTTAATTACCATGCCCCTAAAATGTGTGTCATCAACTTTATTAGTGATGGTGTTATGTTTTATTCATCATACATCATGTGATATTCAGGAAATTCAATAATAACTTAAGGATATTTTAAAGAATAAAATCTTCTTATTGCAACTTACACCTGAGGCACCAAAAATATGCAACTTCATGTCCCACCAGTTCCCTCTTTCCTTGTTGGCCATAGAGAAATCAGGTAGAGGGTTTTCAGCCAATCAAAATGAGTCCCAGGGAAGGATTCTTGAAGGACAATGAGGCTACGTCTAGACTGCATTGCTTTTCTGGAATACCAATGCTACATCCAAGGAAAGCATCCGCTTTATGAAAAAAAATTCAAAAAAGTGGATGTGCTCACTACCCCTGTAAAACTTGTTCTATAAGGAATAAGGGTTGTGTTGAAAGAGTGCTTTCTTTTGAGATTTGGCACCATGTAGACACACCAAATTTTGAAAGAGCCTCTTTCAAAAGAAAATAAAAAGAAGATATTTCTTTTTCTGATTTAGCATTGCAGTGTGAACCTAGCCTGAGTTCCAAGAAGAAGGGATTCAAGACCTGAATTTAGAGAAAAGTAGATAGTTTGAGTTACCACCCTTAGCATTCTAATTGGCCAGTGACATTGATGTGCATGCCTATGGAAAAGTATAGTTATATATATATATATATATATATATATATATATATATATATATATACACACATACACACACACACACACACACACACACACACACAGGAAAGACAGAATAAATAAACTTAATTCTCTCCACGACAATAAATTTGTTATGCTAATTTTAGGCATATTAGCTAAGATGACTAGATAACTAATGTTAATAGTATTTTGCAATATAGACTGCAGATTAAAGTCTGAAGATTGAATTCTTATTAGATTGTATTGTATCACAACTTGTTTAGTGTCAAGAAAAGAAATAATGTAGAAAATGATAATCCCAGTTACTATATATTAGTTTCATTTTTAACTTAGAAGGCACTGAAGGGGTAATGAAGTATTGTTTCTTGACCCTGTGCAGTTTCATATATGCCCTAGCTTTATTACATTTCCACATAATTGAAATTAAACATTAATGTAGTGCAGCACTTTCATTTTACATAACTTATAGGTGCTCTTCTCCCACTTAGAATTTGATGTATATCTTGCCTTAGGAAACCTGCCAGAAAGGCAAAGAAAAGTTTCCCCAAATGATCAGAGAAAGTAGGGAAAAAGAGCAAATACATTGCAAGTATTTTTTATCTTCAAAATGTTTAGAAATCTTAGGACAGTTAGGTCCATGGATCAAAATGGCCCAAAAGCAGCTTTAACTTTTTTGCTAAACACATAGGAAACTCACTGAAAATGGCAGTCAATAAAAAAGGGGTTATATTTTCACATGAATGAACTGTTCTTGAGCAATTTCTCTGGCAAATCAGATAAAATATATCTTTCTTCCACCTCAGTTGTGTTGGGTTTTTATTTATTTTGTCATGTTGCCAAGAAAATGTGATGATCCATTCTTGTTTTAATTTCTTTTTCATTGATTGTCCTCTGCTTGACAAGGAGAAGATCCAGAAGGAAACATCTTATTTGCTAAGGAAGTGTGCAGTGTTATCATAGCACAGGATGTATTATATGCATGAGAAGGGGAGGGTTTGGCACCAGAAACAGAAGTATTTGGAACATCAGTACAGGAATGTATCAGTCAATTTTATCTATCATCACTCTCTGGTCTAGGTCTGGGGAAAGGGAGGGAGCTCTGCAGGTTGGTTGGGATGTGGGTGGCCCAGCAGTGCTGGGGTAGGGTGGGCTCTGGCAGCTTTGGGACATGGTGGAGCCTTCTCTCCCATCCAGTGGGTCCTTCTGCCCCTCATTCAGTGGGGCTTTTTCTTTCCTCTCTTTGACCAGCAGAGGCCTTTACCCCCATCCGGCAAGGCTTTCTGCCACCTCTCTTCCTCTCCCCCCGCCTCCCTGCTTCAGCACTGCAGGCAAGGGCAAAGGGAGCTGTTTGTGGTAGGGGAACCACTTACCTGATCTGGGGGCCAGCAAGATGTCAAGCCCCACCCCAGCTGGTCACTCTCCTGGTGGTGTGGCTGTCCCCAGTGGTCACTCTGCAGAATCGCATCCCTCCGAACAGCACTCTCCCTTTCCATGTTATGAAAAACAATCCCATTCTAGGCAATTCCCATTGCCCAACACAACCAAACCCTAATCTTGCTTTAAGTTAGAAGAGGAAGCTGCATACCAAATTTGGTGGCCTTAGCTCTTACCATTTAGCAGAAGTTCTTGAACAAATGGACTGTAGTGGGTCGGAGTGGCCGACCACTGACCCAGAGGGGGAGGAGCCCCTCCCAGAGCCCTGCACCAGCACAGCATCTGACCAGAAGTCAGTAGGTGGGGCTAGAACTATAAAAGGCCAACCTGAAAGGACAGTCGCCAGAGGAAGAAGTTACTCACCTTGTTTAGTAACGATGGTTCTTCGAGTTGTGCCCTGTGGGTGTTCCATTCTAGGTGTCTGGTCCATCCCAGAGCCACTGGTCGGAAGATTTCAGAGCCATATTTGGCCGGACTGCACATGCTTCCTGTGCCGCTGGGCATTCGCGCCCTTTCTAACATGCGTGGTTTGACCCCCCGTCAGTTCATCTCACCGCTCGGTCTCTGAAATGAGAAAGAGAAACAATCCCGGAGCGGGGACGAGGGAGGGATGTGGAGCACCAATGGGGCACATCTTGAAGAACCATCGTTACTACACAAGGTGAGTAACTTCTTCTTTTTCTTCGAGTGGCCCTGTGGGTGCTCCACTCTAGGTGACTGTATAGCAGTAGCCGGAACAAGAAGTGCTCCAGGTCAATTAGTTTTTTGCCCTAGATAGGACTGAGGAAGCCACAGCGCGGTCCGCTGCCCATCTTTGCACTATAGCATAGTGTCTCATGAATGTAGTGCTGGAAGCCCATGTGGCTGCCCTACAAATATCTGCTAGTGGAACCCCCCTGGCGAAGGCTGTAGAAGTCACCACTGCCCTGGTCGAGTGTGCTCATGGTTGAGTAGGCAAGGGTCTGCCCCAAATAGAGTGGCATATGGTAATGCATAAGGTGATAAGTCTGGTGATGCATTGACTGGAGAGTACAGCGCCCTTAGATAGTTGAGCTGTTGATACCAAAAGTCTATCTGTTCGCCTCCACTGGCGGGTTCTGTCTATATAAAAGGAGAGCGCGCCTTAAGTCAAGCGTATGCAGCAGGGCCTCCTTATTCGAGGCATGCGGCTTAGGGTAAAAGGAGGGAAGGACCATCGGCTTGTTGAAACGACTAGGAGACCTTGGGATTGAAAGCTGGATGTAATTGTAACGTCACCGATTCCTTCAAGAAAGAAGTGAAAGGGGGATTTGCCATTATCGCCCCTAGCTTGCTTACTCTGTGTGCTGATGTAATTGCGAGTAAGAAGATGGCCTTCATAGTTAGCATCTGTAAGGGAACAGATGCTAATGGTTCAAAAGGGGGATACATAATGGTATCCAGTACAAAGTCAAGATTCCACGACAGCGGGGTAGTCTTTGAGGTGGGCTTATATTGGTCAGGCCTTTGAGGAATCATTTAGTAGTCGGGTGAGAAAACACCGAAGAACCCTGTATCGGGCAATGGAAAGCACTAATTGCTGCAAAATGAACTCTGAGGGACACCAGGGAAAGTTTTGAATTTCACAGATGAAGAATGTATTCGAGGATTTGGTGTAAAGGAGAAGACAATAGTTGAACGTTATTATGGAAACACCAGTAGGAGTATCTGCACCAGTTAGCCAGATAAGTGTTGCTCGTAGATGTTTTCCTGATAGGTATCAATATGGACTTGACCTGTTCTGGACAAAGTTTTTCGTCTTGCCTAAGCCAGTCAGGAGCCACGCCATCAGGAGCAATGCTTCTAGCTCGGGATGTAGGAGAGACCCCTGTTCTTGAGAGAGGAGATCTCGGTACAAGGGCAGAGGTCATGGTGGCCATAGTGACGTTCTGTGTAAGAACAGATACCTGGGCCAAGCTGGGGCTATTAAAATTACCATTGCTGCTTTCGTTCTGATTTTCTTCAGTGTTCTGGGAATGAGGACTGTTGGTGGAAAAGCATACAGGAGTGCCTTTTTCCAATTGGTCAATAGTGAGTCGCCGAGAGATCCCTTGCCGATCCCTGCTCTGGAGCAAAAAAGGACATTTCTTGTTGGTGGATGTTGCAAAGAGATCTACTAGGGGCATTCCCCATCTGTGGAAAATCTTCTGAAGCACATCCTGTCTCATTTCCAACCCGTGGTCTGTGGGAAGCGTCTGCTGAGGGAGTCGGCAATGACACTTACTATGCCAGGTAAGTAGGATGCTGTTATGATTATGTTGTTCTGTATGCACCAATTCCAGTATTGTACCACTTCGGCGCATAGGGAGTGTGATCTTGCTCCTCCCTGTCTGTTTATATAATACATTGCTGATATGTTGTCTGTCAGCACCCTGACTTTCTTGTCTTTCAGATGTGGGAGGAAATGTTTGCATGCTAGAAAGATCGCTCGCAACTCTAGTTGGTTGATGTGAAGATGTCTCTCGGTGTAAGACTACCGTCCCTGTGTGTGATCCTTGCCCATGTGAGCACCCCATCCAATGAGGGAAGCATCTGATGTTCACTGGATGGATGGATGAGACTGATGAAATGGTACTCCCGTCAAGATGTTTGATGCATTCGTCCACCATCGCAGGGGCACGTGCACATGGGATGGAGGAGAAACTAACTTGCGGATGTCGTGTCTTGCAGGGATATACACAGCTGACAGCCAGTGCTGCAGATTCCTCTGATGGAGGCGTGCATGCGGGACGACGAAGGTGGCCTAGCAAATGTAGACAGATATGGACTGAGATTGTTGGGGTTTTGCTGAGTACACTGACCAAGTCTTTTATTGCCTGAAATCTGTCCATAGGCAGGAACGCTTTTGCCACGCGGGAGTCGAGAACTGCTCCTATGAACTTTATATTTTGCGTTGGAATCAGTGTAGACTTTTGTTCATTTACTATTAGTCCGAGAGAGTCGAATGTTTGTCTGACCAATGTAAGCATCTGCATCATCTCTTCTTGTGATGTGCCCTTTATCAGACAGTCATTCAGATAAGGGAATATGATGACTCCAAGATGACGAAGGTGGGTGGCGATAATGGCGAGGGTCTTTGAAAATACCCTTGGAGTCGAAGCCAGTCCAAATGGAAGGATGCAATACTGAAAGTGTTCATTGTTTATGACAAATCGCAGGAATCGCCTGTGCGCAGGGTGTATGGCTATATGAAAATAGGCATCTTGGAGGTCGAGGGCCGCGAACCAGTCGTCGCTTTCTAGAGATGGAATGATCATAGTCAGAGTCACCATTTTGAATCACTGCTTCCGAAGATAATGATTTAACTGGCGTAGATCGAGAATGGGTCTCCAACCCCCTGTTTTCTTCTGCGTTAGGAAGTACCACGAATAGAACTCTTTTCCCTTGAAGCACTCTGGGACCCTTTCTATCGCTCCGATGGCTCACAGATGATAGGCCTCTTGCCGTAAGAGGTTCTCGTGAGATGGGTCCCTGAAAAGGGACAGGGTAGGAGAGGTGGTAGGGGGAAGGGATGTGAATGGAATGGTGAGTCCGGATTTTATCACCTCCAATACCCATCTGTCTGATGTTATGGCAACCCATTGGTGATAATAGGGTTGCAGCCTGTGGTGGAATATGGGATTGGCATCTCTGACTACAACAGGAGTGTTCGGCATGCCCTCGAACTGGGAGTCAAACCTGTTGCTTGGGTGTCACTGCGTTGTTCGCCCTATATGGCTGAGGACGTCTGCACTGAGTCCTCTGTTTGGAGCGGCTTTGATCATATGGACAGTTTTACTGCCTACGAAATTGGTGATCGTAAAGTCTTTGGCATGGAAAATAATGCTTACGGTGGAAAGGTGGAACATACATCCCAAGCGTGCGTAAGGTGGTTCATGAATCTTTCCCCGTGTGGAGCACCTCGTCCGTCTTCTCTGTGAACAGTTTAATCCTGTCGAATGGAAGGTCCTCAAACTTGGATTGTAACTCTTTAGGTACAGCAGCAGTGGTGAGCCATGAAACTCTTCTCATGAAGACTGCTGTTGCTACTGTTTGCGCCGCTGTGTCGGCCACATCCATGGCAATTTGCAAAACTGCCCTGGCACATGCGTACCCCGCCTGCAGGATAGATCGGAGAAGTATCTTATAGGTCTCAGAAATTCTTTGAGAAATTTATGATAATTTCGCGATGTTATCAAAGCTATGACTGGAAAGTAACGCTACATAATTTGCAATACGGAGGAGAAGTGTAGAGGAGGAGTACACTTTTCTTCCCAATATGTCTAGTCTCTTTGCTTCCTTGTCCACGGCTGAGTTCCTTACTTGCGGGTTTTTTGCTCTTTGCAAAGCTGCATCCACCACCACCGAGTTGGGTTGAGGGTGGGTAAAAAGAAACCCTTTTATATTATGAAATATCTTGTCTCGGCTCACTTACATGATGGAGTATTGGAAGGCGGTGTGTTCCAAATTTCTGTGGCTGGCTCCAGAATTGCCTCGTCTAGCGGAAATGCCACCTTAGATTGTTGTCTAGGGTGCAAATTCAGTAGCAGCTTATACTGCTTTGCTTGCACCTCCGCAAAGTGGACCACCCGTGATTGTGCCACCCTCTTAAAGAGGTCTTGATATTCTCGAGTATCATCCGGTGGTGAAGAGTCTGCTGCAAAAACCGTGTCATCGGGAGAAGATGACTGGATATCCTCTGGGGAAGCTGCAGGCATCCACTCATCTGTGTCTGAGATTTGGCCCTCTTCAGGTTCCAAAAGAATCGACACTGAAGGGGCACTAGGAGGAGGTCTGGGTGACTGCAGCCTTTGGTGATCGGAGACTGGTGATGAGTGATGTCTGTAGGAAGATGGGTGGCAGCAACAAGAATGGGAATGAGTCTGTGATCTGCCCTGTCTCCTGGAGGTGTGATAGCTTCTGTGGTAGCGATAGTCATAATCAGGAGATGATCTTCTGGAGGCATACCTACTCCCATGTCTGCTATGGTATGACTGGGAGGAGAATAGCTTGGAGAGCAAGATCTGCATGGAGAAACTTGTCTGTATCTATAGGAATGGCGAGAGCGGGATCATCGCTGTGGCAACTGCGGAGACCTATGTGCCAAAGAGTAAGCACCCCTTTCTGATGAAGGATAAGGGGGTGGGGAAGGCTCTGCTGAAAGCACAGGTGAAGGAGACTGTGAATGACCCCTAGGGAATGACTTCCTAGCTGCTTTTGTAGGAACTGATGGTAAATGTTCTCTTGCAGCTGAGAGGTCTCCTGCTGTGTTAGTATAGTTCTCTTCCCCGATAAGGAATGTGAGTCCTGGGAAGAAGAAGAGGCTGTCTGCAGTCTTGGTGCTGATGCTTGAGCAGGGTGAGAGAGCACTCTTGGTGCCGAGCCAGGCAACACACGTGGCACCGGGTGTGCTGAGGAACAGCTGATCAGTAGTGGTGCTGGTTGCATCACCGGTGCCGCCTTGGAGCCCTGCAGAGCGGGGCCCTCTCGGTGCTCTCTCTTGTCTGGTGCAGGCGGTACACGGTCCTGCAGAGCCGGGAGTGGCACCATCTCGGTGGCAGCCCTGAGCGCTGACTCCGGGGCCGATCCTGGCAAGTCCCACTGTTCTGGGGACTGTGCCTTCTCTGGCGGCACCATTGGTGGAGGCCGCTTATTCCCCGAAGCTCCAATTTGGACTTGTGACTGTTTGTTTGTTGCTGGCCCACCCTGAACCAGGGCCTGAGCCTACTGCCTGTTATCTGTGAACTGCTTATTTGCTGCCCTGCCCTGAACCAGGGCCTGGGCTCAGTTACTATTATTTGTGAACTGTTTGTGTTGCTGCCCAACCCTGAACCCGGGCCTGGACCTACAAACTGTATATTTACTGCTCTGCCCTGAACCAGGGCTGGGGCCTCATCTCTTCTAACTGTAGACTGTACGTCTACAGAGCTAAAGTTGGAATAAGTTATGCAACTTTAGCTACCTCAATTGCATAGCTGAAGTTGAAACAGTTTATTTAGGCTTTTGACATTTTCTACACAGCAGGAAGTCAAAGGAAGAACACTTTGTGAAATGAGGGTTACTCTGAGTCCGAGTAAGATATCCTCCAGCTCAACGTTATGTTGAAATAAAGGCTTGTAGTATAGACATGCTCTTTGTTATTTCAAAATAATGTTAGTTATTCAGAAATAACACTGATGTGTAGACATACCTTTAGTGTACTGCCCCACTCTGAACCAGGGCCTGGGCCCACTATCTGTCACTGTGAACTGACCTAACGCCAAAGTCCAGCATAGCTGATTTCCCAAAAAGAAACTGAGCAGGCATGTAGTGGGTCTTAGTGGCCGTCCACTGACCCAGAGGAGAAGTAGCCCCTCCCAGAGCCCCATTGGGCTATACAGACTGACAGAGAGACAGATGCACATTTATAAAATATATAGATAGACCTGAAACTTAGACTGAGCCTTCTTGTTCATCCTCAGAATGCAATCCTTTATGTCTACTTTATATCTACTATTATCCTATCTCACTGAATTCCCCAGACCTAGATATCATACACACAAAAAACTGTGAAAGCATTTTTACTGGTTCAGGAATGTGTATGATAAATGCATAAACATAATAATAAAACTAGTCTTTGCTATATTCTTTTTATTGCTGAATTACATTTTACAGAAACTGAATGACGAAAAGAGGAAAAATCAATTCCTTTTTCTTTGACACTTAAACTACACACCCACATTCTCAAAAGAAAAAAATTTCACCCCTTTATGTACCCAACAAGATAGGATGTGACCAAGAAGAGCATCATATACCTGGGAAGCTATAAGTGCTGAAATGGGTACCAAAATTTCCCAGAGAACAGACCTGATTCTTTTTTAGGGAAGGAATTTCTGAGTTGTCTCTGTATCTCACAAAGATGGAATCCCTCATTTCTGTCCCATACACCAGTTTGTTTCCAGAAGCAGAATACCTAGCTGTGTAGATCTTTTTAAAGTCATGGAAGGTGATTTGTCTTGAACCGAGCAAATAAGGATAACCTTTCATTATTCAAAAGCGACGAGGAGTCCTGTGGCACCTTATAGACTAACTGAAGTGTAGGAGCATAAGCTTTCGTGGGCAAAGACCCACTTCGTCAGATGCAGGTAGTGGAAATTTCCAGAGGCAGGAATAAATATGCAGGCCAGGATCAGGCTGGAGATGACGAGGTGGATCCAATCAAGGAGGATGAGGCCCACTTCTAGCAGCTGATCTGGAGGTGTGAATTCCAAGAGAGCAGAAGCTGCTTTTGTAGTTAGCAAGCCATGCATAGTCTTTGTTTAATCCAGAGTTGATTGTGTCAAACTTAAAGATGAACTGTAGCTCAGCAGTTTCTCTTTGAAGTCTGGTCCTGAAGTTTTTTTGCTGCAGGATGGCTACTTTTAGATCTGCAATTGTGTGTCCAGGAAGATTGAAGTGTTCCCCTACAGGTTTTTGTATGTTGCCATTCCTAATATCAGATTTGTGTCCATTGATTCTTTAATCCACAGGACTTCTTGTCGCTTTTGCAGATTCAGACTAACACGGCTACCCCTCTGATACTTTTCATTATTCACAGACTGATACTTTTCTGAAAGTCCTTAACAGAAGTTAAATTCCCAGGAAACACATACAGGGGATCAAGATGCACTGTAGTGCTGCTAAGCCATCTATAAAGGCTATGCTTACACTGAGTGCTTGTGGTATGGTTCCTACCACACATAGCCATAATCATACTAAGTTGCTGAGAGGCAGTGCAAGTATAAATAGTAGGGCAGTAAACTCACCTGATTAATTCAAAAGTTAATCACAATTAAAAAATAAATCATGAATAATCATAGTTTTAATCAATAGTTTTACTGTTAAACAGTAGAATACAAATTTACATTTATTAAATATTTTGGATGTTTTTCTACATTTTCAAATACATTGATTTGAAATACAACACAGAATAAGAAATGTACAGTGCTCATATATTATATTTATTTTTGGTTTTAAATATCTGCACCATAAACACAAAACAGCACATTTCAATTCACCTCACAAAAGTACTATAGAGAAATCTATAGTGGAAGTGCAATTTACAAAAGTAGAAATTTTGTTTGTCACAAAAACGCACTTAAAACCAAAATAATGCAAAACTTTGGAGTCTACTAGTCCACTCAGTACTAGTTGTTCAGCCAGACACTAAGACAAATATGTTTGTTTATATTCATAGTTATATAATGCCAACCACTTCTTATTTTCAATGTCACCAGAAAGTGAGAATGGGTGTTCAAATGGAATATTTTTTACCTACTATTGCAAGTATTTATGGGCCAGATATGCTCAACATTCATGTCACTTCATGCTTCAGCTACCATTCCAGAGGACATGCTTCCATGCTGATGATGCTCATTAAAAAAATAATGCATTCATTAAATTTGTGACAAATTCTTGAGGAAGATTTGTATATCTCTGGCTGTTTACCCACATTTTGCCATATCTTTCATGTTATAGTCGTCTTGGACGATGACTCAGCACATTTGTTTTAAGAACACTTTCATTGCAGATTTGACAAAACGCAAAGAATGCATCAATGGATGATTTCTAAACAGAGCTACAGAACTGGACCCAAGGTTTAAGAATCAGAAGTGTCTTACAGAATTTGAGAGGGATGAGGTGTGAAGCATGCTTTCAGAAGTCTGAAAAGAGCAAAACTCTGATGCAGAGACTGAAGAATCTAAATCACCAAAAAGAAAATCAACCTTCTGTTGGTGGCATCCAACTCACAGGATGAAAACAAACATGTGACAGTCTGAACTGATTTGCATTATCATCAAGTAGAATCTGTCATTAGGATGGACACATGTCCTCTGGAATGGTGGTTAAAGCATGATGGGTCATACAAATCTTTAGTGTATCTTGAGACACTAGTTATAACAGTGCCATGTGAATTCCTGATCTCACTTTCAGGTGGAATGTCAGCAAGAAGTGGGCAGCATTATCTCCTGCAAATGTAAACAAACTTGTCGGATCCGCAGTTACGAATGGGGATTTCTCGCCCCGGAGGACTGGAGCGGCGGAACGCCTGGTCCCGCCGCCCGCCTCCTCCGGGGCAAGAAAAGCTGCTCCCCGTCTCCCTGGTCTGCTGGGGGAGCCAGCAGACCAGGGAGACGGGGAGCAAAGCGGAGAAGGACCCGGGGCCGGACCCGCAGCCGCTTCCAGATCAGCTGGAAGTGGCTGCGGGTCCGGCCGGGTCCTCAGCGGCTTTGCTCAGCGTCTCCCTGGTCTGAGCAAAGCCGCGGAGGACCCGGGCCGGACCACGGCACTGATCTGGAAGCACCGCGGTCCGGCTCGGGTCCTCTGCCGCTTTGCTCCGTGTCTCCCTGGTCTGCTGGGGGGGGGGGGACTCAGCTAGTGCCCCCCCCCCAGCAGACCAGGGAGACGTGAAGCAAAGCCGGGGGCCTGTGGTAGAGCAGGTGGGGCTCTGCCGGTTGGTCCCGCAGCACCGCTCCTTGGCGCTACTGGACCAACCCGGCAGCACCCCAGCTGCTCTGCCCCAGGAGTCCTGATTCAGCCGCTGCTGATCAGTTTCAGCAGTGGCTGAATCAGGACGCCTGGGGCAGAGCAGCTGGGGTGCTGCTGGGTTGGTCCAGTAGTGCCGAGGAGCGGCCGCGCTACTGGACCAACCCAGCAGCACCCGAGCTGCTCTGCCCCAGGCGTCCCCAAGTCAGCCACTGCTGAAACTGACCAGCGGCTGACTACAGGAAGCCCGAGGCAGAGTTGCTCTGCCTGGGCTTCCTGGAATCAGCTGCTGATCAGTTTCAGCAGCAGCTGACTTGGGGACGCCTGGGGTTCTTAAGTTGAATCTCTATGTAAGCGGAACTGGTGTCCAGATTCAGCCGCTGTTGAAACTGATCAGTTTCAGTAGCGGCTGAATCTGGATGCCAATTCTGACTTACATACAGATTCAACTTAAGAACAAACCTACAGTCCCTATCTTGTACGTAACCCGGGGACTGCCTGTATTTTATCAGGTTTTGTTTCCAATTGCCCTGTGGGCCACAGTTTGGAAGGCACAATCTAGTTCTTTAAGCATCTGGCTTTTTGCGTAGCTCGTGGATTATATGAACTACAAAAAGATTAATTAAACTAGTGTAACTTAGTCCCATATTGGTGAGCATGTGGCAATTAGAACTGATCAGGCACTATATCCAGTCATATTATCAACTAATATAGTTTTTGATTAATGTATCACTCATCAAATATATTGTCTGTCCAGTAGTATTGGATTAGTATTGGATCATCTGGAGAGCTAGCTGAATAGTGCAAAAATATGTATTAAATAATTTATTTACTGAATTAAATAATTCCTCTTTAAATACATTATTCATCAAGTGGCATTCAACAGCCATTTGATAGTTGCCTAAAGTATAGGATAGAAGTTCTATCCACAATTTTATTTAAATTTCTGTGGGTTTTTATTATTTTTTAAAGGTGCATGAATGTGGCTTCAAGCTGTCAAACTTTGTTCTTTTATATTTGCTTATTTTTCATCCTGTCTGAAGATCATCTTATAAGAAATGCTTGAAATATTGCAAATCCACAAGGCTTCCTTGTGCAAGAGAAATACATTATTTTTATTTTGTTTAATTTTTGAAATTCCTTAAGCTTAAGGAAAAACAAAAGGAGTTCATGTTCAACTTATTGTAAAATATGAGATCACAAGCTGGAAGTGCAAGATGCTCCCTTAAAACATGCTGACATTAGCAATCTTTGATTTTTATGAATGTGCGCACGCTCTAAAGGAGGATCAAAATAACATACAAAATTTGGATGAACTTGAAAACTGTTGTAGAAAAATGGGATGAAAAATAATAATGCAAAGTCATGCCATTGGACACTAAAATAAGACATACCAGTTGGAAGTGACAAAAAATAAGAAAGACCTACATGTGCTGGTTGATCAAAGGATGACTATGAGTTATCAGTGTGAAGTGGCCATGAAAAAAGACGTTTCCAGTTTTAAGATTAGTCAGGTGAAGTGTTTCCAGTAAGGATGTTAAGTGGTGTGTAATTCACTAATCGAATAGTCAATGCATTTTTGCATTGTGTATTCGATTAGTCGATAGTGCAGTGCTGTCCCTTTTAATTGCTGCCACAGTATTTCAAAGGGACAGTGCCGCACAGCTGATCCCGGGCTCCGTGTGGCACTGCCTCTTTGAAATGCTGCTGTGGCATTTCTAAGCGGCAGTGCTGCACAGCTGACCGTGGATTCCATGTGGCACTGCCCCTTTGAAATGCATGACGAGTCCTTAACATTCTTAGTTTCCAGTAGAAAAAGTGTGACTACCATTATAGAAGGCACTGGTGAGATCTCTTCTAGAATACAGTGTGAAATTTTGCTCTCCATTATTTAAGAAAGATTAACTCAAACTATAACTGGTGAAGAGAAGGACTACTAGGATGGCTCAAGGAATGGAAAAACCTACGTGATGATAGGAGACTCAGAGAGCTTGGCTTGTTCAGGCTAGTAAAACAAAGGGTGAGAGGGATATATCAGAGGGCTAATTATCAGGGAGGGAGAGTAGTTATTTAAGTTAATGACAAAAGTTGGTAGAAGAACAAATTAAATGAACTGGCCATTGACAAGTTTAGGTCTGAAATTAGATTAAGGTTTTTAAGCATCAGAGGAGTGAAATTCTGGAGCAGCTTTCCAAGGAGAGCAGAGGGATGCAAAAAAGCTTAACAGGCATCAAGACTAAGCTTGATAATTTTATGAAGGGGATGCTATGATGCGACTGCCTACCAAGGCATCTGGCCCATCTATGATTGGTAATAGCAAATATTTCCAACAGCTGAAGATGAGACACTAGGCTGGGAGGGCTCTGTATCACTAAACAGAATTCTTTGTCAGTTGTCTGGCTTGTGGGTCTCACTAATTTAGCTTATGTCTACACAACAGTGTTATTCCAGAATAACATAGTCCACAGCTACACACGAAGGCTGTGTCTAGACTGGCATGATTTTCTGGAAATGCTTTTAATGGAAAAGTTTTTCGTTAAAAGCATTTTCGGAACAGAACGTCTAGATTGGCACGGATGCTTTTCCGCAAAAAAGCCCCGATTGCCGTTTTCGCGATCGGGGTTTTTTTGCGGAAAACAAATCTGAGCTGCCTACATTGGCCCTTTTGCACAAAAGTTTTGCGCAAAAGGACTTTTGCCCGAACGGGAGCAGCATAGTATTTCTGCAAGAACACTGACAAACTTACATGAGATCATCAGTGTTTTTGCGGAAATTCAAGTGGCCAGTGTAGACAGCTGGCAAGTTTTTCCGGAAAAGCGGCTGATTTTCCGGAAAAACTGGCCAGTCTAGACACAGCCAAGCAGTTATTTTAACATAACGTCAAAATAATGTTGAGCTGGAGGACTTCTTACTCCAACTCCTATAACTCTCATTTTACAAGGAGCAAGGAAAATCAGAGGAAGAGTGCTCTTCCTTAGACTTTCTGCTGTGTAGACAGCACGAAAAGCTGAAATAAGCTGTTTCAATTTAAGCTATGCAATTGATGTAGCTCAAGTTCTGTAGCTTATTTTGGCTTTAGCCATGCTGTGTAGACATTCCTTTATGGTCCAACTGATCAACATATTTGGGATTGGGAAGAAATTCCCATCCAGTCAGATTGGGAGAGTTCCTAGAGGCTTTTCATCTTCCTCTGCAGCAGGAGATATAGGATACTTGTTTGTCTGAACTAGAGTAAATGTTGGACTCTCTATAATCTGAAGTTTTTAAATTGTGATTTGAGGACTTCAGTAGAAACAAGAAACAAAGCCAGAAACTGTGGGTCTATTTACAGTAGGGAGATTGTAAGGTTCTGAAGCTGGTAATGTGTAGGAGACAGAAATATTGCTATCGAGCATTTATGGCACTCTGTATCTCCATGCTTATTTGTTTTACAAATCATAATGAATTTTGTAAATAGTATGCTTTAATAACTTTATGGCATCTTGAATCCAAGCTGAATTTGGTCTTATGTGACCAGATAAAAATCACAGAATTCTTCATTTTTGATCCTCCCAAATTAACTTTGAACTATTACCATACAAGACTAAATTTTCAATTGGGAATTAGTACAATTTTCCTATTGATGTTTCTCACAAAATCTTCAGATAGTGTAAATTAGAAAAAATGCAGATATTTGACACATATGTAAGTTATACAATAATTTTTGTTGTATCATTTTTGCATATTAGGGTGAAACATTACAAATTTGGTGTTGAAAATCAAACTCCAAATTTATTTTGGAGTTTTCATGTGAATGATCTAGGCAATAAAATTATTTAAAACTGAATGGTATTTGAAACCGCTTTACAGCATGAAAAAGCAACATTTCTGTCTTGGCAATTATCTACAATGACATTGTGACAGTAAAAACATATGTGATTACAATCTTTTAAGTATAGACACAGCTGAATATGGGATTAGACATCAGCTACCAAAGGAAAGATTTGTTAAAGTGATAAAGAAAGTACATATGGAACTTTGTTTCCTGTCTGTAATGTTACATTACTATAATCTATTGATCCAGCACTCAAAAGGGAATATGAACATTTAGATTAACTTGTGGTATCTTTCAAGTTTGTAGTAAACTACCTCTGAATGACTTGAATGATTAATTGTCTTATGCTAGTCAAATTGGTGTACAGCTAGGAAATAGGGATTTAATTCAAAGCAACAATGTGCATTACCTATTCTTCAACCAAAAAATGCCTGATGTGGTCAAGAGTCAAAGCAGATGAGCTTCAGCTATAAAGGAAACTTGAAACCTGATCCTGTTTTATGTCAAATCTGCTTCAACTTTGTCAGAAGACTGAGGTCTCAAGGTGCATTCTGGACTATCCCTGTAAATTCTTATAAAAGAATTTGAACAAACCCAGCCCTTGGACAATTTTAGTTATCCTTTGATGTTCACTAGTGGGTTTTTAATTGACTGAGAAGTTCAATTTGTGCCAAATAGATAGATTCATTCCTTTGTTCCTTCCCCTTCCTTTCCTCCCTCGAAGTCCTGTCCAATCTTTTGGTATAGTTATAACTCTCTCTATATTGTGAGTAAGCTTTTAAAGAACCCTCATTAAATAGACATGGCTATCTGGATGGGAGCCAAAGATTGAAATGCTTAAAGGAAATGACATTTTAGCTTCTTGGTAACCAGTAAAATATTACAGAAATTATTTTATTTTGTTAGTGGCTTGGTGAATCCAAATAAACCATCAGTTTTGAGAATTGTCTGCCCGATTCTTTGCTGTTTGCCCTGATTGACCATTCTCAATGTGGCCCCTCCAGGGGCCACAATTGCAATAGGTACGTATATTTTGTGCCTCGATGGGTAAATGTTCATTACTGTCTTGTGAGATAGCTGTATATTAATACAAAAAAATGTGTGCTATTGAATATTTTGGTACCTCCAGGTCAAATGCACCCAGTGAATGTAGCTGAATCTACTGATTACACACGTTGTGCTGGCCTTAATAGAATCCAGGTAGAATACAGCAGCATGGCATGTGCAATGCAAAATCAACAGAAGAAGACTGAGATCCAATTGTTCTAGGGTTCTATTATATGTTTGTAGTGTATGTTGTAGGTGTGTTGTGTCTATTTTCCAGGATTTATGTGCACACCTGGATAGGGGGTCAAATAAAGTCAGAATTGCCCATGACAAAGTGTAGTTGTTAATTTAGCAGTAGGTAGAATATGTAAAATATATTCTGATTATCAGGCTATAATGCATACTCCTTTGCCCTTCCTTAAGAAGCTGTTATCCTGAAAGACACATTTGAATAAGGTCTAGGCAGATGGCCACTTGACCACATGTGGAAGAACCCAGGAACATATTAAAGACACTCTCAACTAGATGTTGAAGCCCTACTGAATAAATGCTGACAGGTTAAAATGTGCAGGAGATTAATGCATTGGCTGGGCTAGTGTCACATAAACAAGGTATTTGACAAACTTGTATCTTATCCATTTAATTACCAGGTTGACACCATTGCATACTTATTTGGTACATACTCTTCTAAAAATAACTTGACTAAATGACCTAGTCCTTTAACTGTGACAGAGTATGCACACCCCATCAGTCATTTAGGGAACAGTCTTAATTTTAAGGTATGCATTTGCAGAATTAATGAATATATTAAGACTAAACATGAAGAGATGCTCAGAGAGACATTGTCCATTTCCCCCTGTTTATCAAGGCTAGCCAGTGTAAGAGAAGTCACTTGTTCTGAAAAACTGTAATGCCATTAGAAGCATTACTTTTTAACATGTTGTATGACAAATTGGCATAAGTTTCTTGTCCCGTGCTTAAGTATATTTCATTCCCTTTTGCTTATTTTTTTGATGCTCTCTGTAATAACTGACAGCCACTTGGGTCTCTCAGCGATCATCTGCACAAATAAAACCTGACATCACTTTCATAAAATAATGTCAATAATATATCAAATTCACCCAACAAAGTCCCCACACAGCTGCACCAAGTGACAGAAACAAAAAACACCTTCAAACATAATTTATAAAATCATAAATGGAGTGAAATGTTCTCCTGTTTAAAAGCAGAACCTAGCTACCTTGTAAACAAGATGATAAATCACCAGTGAGTTGGGTTAGGGTTTTTTTTCCAGATGGGAAGGTCATTGGAAATGTTATTTCATGTGGTGTCTTTCTAAAATTGCAGACACACATAAAAAGCAGGAGTAATTAGTGAAAAGTAAAGCAAAAATGATTTGTTATAATATTAAAGTAAAGAACAAGGGACGCATGAAGAATTTTACAGGTGTAAAGGGTTTGATTCTTCTCGGTATCTGAGATCACAGTTACAATCCTATGCTTCTGTGCTGGCCCAAACCTCACTTCACCTACAACAACTCTAAAGCTCTGCACTGGCATAAGGTCCCTAATTGTTTTTATACCAGTGGAAGACTTGAATAGCAGAACAGAGCTCTGCATTGACTCCTTTACCCAGCACAATTGCTATTTTAGAAGGAAGGTGGATCAGTTAATTGCAAGAACTAACTCTGCCACTTTTATGCCCTCAGGGAGAAGTGTCTAATGGACATTTTAAGACCAGAATCTGGTTGTTCTGTGCAAAATGGCCTGATTATACCAGAGAATTTAGTCCAGTGTCTTTTCTGTCTTAAAGAATGTACCAGTGGTTTTCAAACTTTTTTTCTCATGACCCAGTTGAAGAAAACTGTTGATGACCACAACCCAACATAATTTGAGTGTGGGTTCCAGAGTGGGGCTGAGGAGGAGGGAATTGGAGGGGGTCCAGATTTGGAGGTGTCAGGGCTTTAGCAGGAGGAACTTACCTTGAGCAGCTACCGGTCAGCGGTGCAGCTATCTGTCTGTCTAGGGATGCTAATAGTGATAGAAATGTAGCCGTGTTAGTCTGGTGTCGCTGAAACAAAAAACAGGACTATGTAGCACTTTAAAGACTAACAAGATGGTTTATTAGATGATGAGCTTTCTTGGGCCAGACCCACTTCCTCAGATGAAATAGTGGAAGAAAAATAGGGATGCTAAGGCAGACTTCCTGCCTCTCCTAGGAGTGCAGCCCATGCTGCACCCCAGAAACAGCCAGCACCAGGTTCTCAGGAGTGTGGCGCTAGTGCTCAGGAGTGTGGGCAAGGGCAGCGTGCAGAACCCTGTGCGCTCACCCCCTCCCTCCTCATCTAGGAGCCAGGCTTATTGCTGGATGCTTCTGGAGTGTAGCCCAGTCTGCAGTGCCAGAACAGACAGGTAGCCTGCCTTAGCACCCCCACTGGTCACCTGACCACCTTGCAGCACATTGAAAACTATTGGTACATAGTGCTTTATTGAAATAAAAAGGTAAATTGCTACAATTGCTTACATCATTTAAGAATATCTCCACATAGGCTACTAATTACCAGGGCTCGACAAATAATGCAATCGACTCGCCCATGGCGAGTCGATTGCAACCCGGAAGAGCCGGGTTCAGGCTATCTGCGCATGCGCAGATCACCGGACAACATGGCTGGCGAGCGGGGCTCGCTGCGGTTCGGCGAGCCCTGCTAATTACCATTAGCATGTATTTTGTTAACATAAATTAAATAGTCCAAGGGCTTGTCTAGTAAGATAACAGTTTGTGACATATGAGAAAGACTTTCCCATGTATAATCTAAGCCTATTTTCAGTGAAGAATAATTCATCTAAGTATTAGAACTTCAAGATCTAAAACACTTGTCAGTGCCTTGACACCAGCCTTGCAGTAAAATAATGCAACATGGCTTATGCAATATATTTTAAAGATAGTAAATATTTTTATCAAATGTTTAATGATTTCTGAACCATTATGGTTTTGTAAAACCATACTTAGTCCATTCTGAGCAAATCAGATTTACAAATCAGATGTTACTGTGTGAGCTAATGTGGGCACCATTACTCACAATTACTGCAGAGGTTTATCTCAGGTATCACAGTGTTACTATATGCTTAGACTGGGGAATAATTGAGTCATTTATGATGCTGTTGTATAATGAATGTGTAACTGAGCTGAAGGGAAGCACTATGGCATTTGAAAACATGTCTCTTGCACCAGATAAAGTCAATTTTGTGAAAGATATTACATTAACTACCTTGTTTCTCTCATATTCTGAAACCAACTCAACTATAACACCACTGCAAACAAAGGGGTAAATGGTCATTTTTAACATAAGAACAATATTGGATCAGACCAATGGTCCACCTAGCTCAATATTTTGTCTTCCAGTTGTGGTAATGCCAAGCACTTCAGAAAGAATGAACAGAAGAAGTCTTCTTTAAGTGGTCTATCCCTTGTTGCCCATTTCTAGGTTTCAGCAAACAGAGGCTAAGGACATACAGACCATGGTTTTGCACTCCTCCCCTAGTTAATAAAGCCTAGCTAATAGCCATTGATGAACCTATTTTCCATGAATTTATCTAATTCTTTTTTGATTGTCAACCACTGTAGATGCTCAAAACTCCAGCAAAGAATATAGAATGAAAGTCATTCAATACCAGACGTGTGTGTATACTTGTCTTGTAAGAAGTATGTAGTATAACTGTCAAATAAATCCAACTAGTCTTAATATTCATTTCTTAGGGATTGTCTATAGAAAATTAATGCGTGGCAAGCTGGTGTATAAATCCATCTCACAGTAGCTTATTTCTTACTAACTATCCATAGACCTCCCGCTGCCATGTATTCACAAGTCCCTAGCACGCTTTGATCTGTGCTGCTTTGAAATGGGAGAAGATCAAAGCAAACCAAAGAACTGTTAGTGCATGGCAGCAGGATCCAGAGGGGCAGTTCATGGATGACAGGCTTGTGCAAGTTAGATTTGCACCGTAGCATGCTGTGTGCTTATTCTTCATTGTGGCAAGCTTTCAGACTGCAAACACTTTAGGGGCAGAGACATTGTCTTTATATGCATTTGTTGAATAGGTGATAGATTGGGGACTGATGCTGACTGGGATGTGTAGCTATTATTGTAATATGAATACACAGAGACTACTCCCTGCCAGTTTCCCCTATGAGCTAGACACCCTGAAGAGGAAGGAAAGGGAGCAGGACAATTGCTCCCCTTGTCTTCTGCACTAGCTAGTAAAGATAGCCAAATGCTTTTGGTATCATGTATTATGCCCATCTAAGGACTAGTGCAGCAGCATATTCCTAGTACCTCCTGGTACTCCTTTGATGTGGGGCAGCTCTGAACTGGTCCCTCTTCCCCGTTGTCTATCTAACACAGTGGACCCCTGATCACAGCTGCAGCTTCTATACACCTTTGCTATATAAATACTAAGAATAACTTGCAACTTGTTCAAAGGCACTCAGCCTTCAAAATTTGCTAATGGTCCACACAGTGGCTTAGATGACAGCATCAAAAATCTTGTATTTGATTTGTCAGATGTGACATTTACATCATTGTGGGCCAGGTACACAGGCACTGCCATGATCCAATATTTACACATAACTGAATGCAAGCGACTACAAAGTGTACTTGTTACTACAAGCGTTAGGCCCACCAAGAATTCACATGCTGCGGAGGAATTTAGAAGTAGCAATAAGGACACACTGATTAACTGGCTAGTCCTGAGGAGTCAATGCATGCAGGGAGTTCTTCTGAATAAGATCAAAGGGCATACATGATCTCACAAACAGTCATTTGTGAAGAAGTCTTAACTGTCCAGCTCTCCTTGTCTTGACCTTCCCATTCTGAGATGGGACCTGAATGGAGACTGCAAGTAGCTTATTTTCAAATAAAAAACAGGACTCTGTAGCACATAGCTACATTTCTATCATTATTTTCAAATGTGTGTTATTTTTCAGTCTTCTTCCTCAATACAAATCTGTTGGTATAATTGCAACTTGTCCAGGGCTAAACTGCACTTTTAGGTCCAGCCATCAGTAAGGGGCAGCACGTAGTTTGGCATCTCCTGCAAATTCTAGTTACACAAATGCAGTTAGCAAAACTACCCTATTCTGGGAGACTGTCTTGGTTATGACAATCTTGTGACCCACGGAGATGAAAGAGGGCCATTTAAGTGGCCTACTCACTAGGTCACCCTTCACTGATTTAGCCCCTAATGACTTTGAAGGCAATATAAGAGAGTGATTCAGGGATATAGGGCAACACACTTCAAGTTAAGAGGGCAAAAGCCTATTTTTATAAAGCCTGTAGTTTAGAGCTAGAAGCCATAAATTGTGTTCCAATTTTTTTCTCTCTGGGGCACAATTCCTTCCATACTTCTTGCACTAATCTAGATGTATAGTAATGTACTGCAGTACATGAACAGCTAGTTACAATAGCCCTCCAGCTGTGCTGATAGAAAATTTGGAGAGTGTGGGGTACAGCCTTACCTGCTTTGAGGATCAGGGCCATAAGCAGGCATGCTCTTAGACACATGTTTTGTAAACTGTGCAGATACGTATGAGTCTGAAGATGCTACTCCTCTTACTTACCTGCACATGTAGTATAACCCAATCATTACCTTACACTCAGCATTTTCCCTATACTTGTAATAAGAACGAAGTTGTTTGCGTTTTTAATACTGATCACTGCAGTGTAACACTTCCTGAGGAAAGCAGTAATAGGTCCCATATAGAATCAGAACAAGGAGATCCAGGGATAAAAAGATGGAAGACTGAAGCATAGGTCAAGTTAAATTACCAGAGTCCTGCTACAGATGATTCATAAAACTGAGATGAAATTTTAAAATGGAGGGGGGTGAATTTGGAGCAGTGCAAACTTGTAAGTTAGACAGCAGCCAGTGCATATATGTAGATCAAACCCGTGACATTTCTATGATAAATTTTCCAGACTGTAACAGGAAAGGACTAGTTGAATGTAAAGTCAATTTCAGTAAAATTGCAAACTTAACTCTCAGAACACTTTTGAACAGAGACTTCCTGTGCTGCCAATTAGCGTTGAAGTTGTAATTCTGTTGCACTGACATTACCATTTGAACTCGCTGACTGGCTTTAAAAGATTTTTTTTGATAAATTGCTTCATCATTGGGATTATTACATTTCATTGTAGGGCTGGAAGGAAAGGCCGTATATAATTCCATGGTGTTACTTTGACTGTTACTTTCATTCAATTTTGACTCTATAAATAGTAACATACAGTCTGACTTCACAAAGACTGACTGATACTTGCACACATTAAATCACCCATAACTTCAGCTGAGGGTTCAGCACCTCACAGGATATGTGTCTTGCTTACTAATGAATTAATATCATATCATATCATATCATATAATATATTTAGGAAATGTCAGACTAATTGTACCAAAAACAATCTGCTTTTCTTTTCCTTATTTCATTGGCTAGTGTTCAACCCCAGACAAGCTTCTGTGCTAGAGGTTTTGTATTTTTTATTAGCCCTTCTGCAATTCTTCATTCACTTCATGTATCTAACTCACCATTCCTGCTCCGTTTTTCTTCCTTATTACAAACAACTACTGGGGCGTGCCTGAAAAGCATGAGCTAACCACCTCAGATGGAGCTTTTCAATCTACTCAATTACTGAGATCCACTGTTTGTTCCCATATGAATTCCCTCATCTTACACCCTTTACATAACTCTTTTTTTGTTTTTGTTTCAGCCTCACTCAAAGTATTACTATTCATATTTTCTTTTTCAAACCTTAATATCTCTGTTTAAATATAAGTCAAATCTGAGAGGCCAATAGGACACTTAAGATCTGCCACTAATGTAAGCTAGAATTATCTTGATATATTGTTGTACATTAATTTAAATTATTAGCTAGTCATGGGTTCCCCTCCAGATTTACATTTATTATATGGAGTTATTTCATATAATTGCTACTATTAACAAAATATTATTTCTGAACTAGATACTGCTAATAAAACAAAAATTATGTTAAAGGACCATGATTAAAGTCACAACTACAAGCACTCAAAAGTTAAGAAATACCAGAAGTACAGTCTTAATTTGTCTTATTTTAGATGTTTCTATATGGCTCCCATTACATGATCATAGAATCATAGAACTAGAAGGAACCTTGAGAGGTCATCAAGTCCAGTCCCCTGTTCACATATTCCTGCTCATCCAGAAATATAATTTATGCCATTATGTGCCGACAGTGTCCGTCTGCTATGTACATTGGACAAATGTCTCAGTCGCTTTGCCAAAGAATCAAAGCATACAAACGGATATCAGACAGTATCACAAAGAAAAAACAGTTTATATCCATTTCAACCAGAAAGAGCATTGTCTTAACGACTTGTTTACCTGCATAATGCTTCAAAGGCATTTTAACATCAGACTTGAAAGAGAAACTTCTGAACTGTCATTCTTGCTTAAATTTGACACTTTACACCGGGGTCTTAACAAAGATGCTAATTATGTTACCCATTACAAAGATAGCTTCCCCAATTATCACCTCTAATATCATTAGCTCACAGACATTTACCTCCCCCCTTCTCATTCTCCCTCTGTTTTGAAATTTGATTTGTACTTTTTATATGTGTTCACTTTTTTGATTGTATCCTTTTGGTATATATGGTTATGCCTATTTTCTTCCACAATTTGATCTGAGGAAGTGGGTCTGGCCCACAAAAGCTCATCACCTAATAAACCATCTTGTTAGTCTTTAAAGTGCTACATAGTCTAGTGATGGAGGCGCTACAACCTCCCTAGGCAATTTATTCCAGTGCTTATCCATCCTGAGAGTTAGAAAGTTTTTCCTAATGCCCATCCTAAACCTCCTTTGCTGCAGTTTTATTCCATTGCTTCTGGTCCTACCATCAGGAGTTAGGGCAAATAATTTTCTCACTCTGCTTCATAACAAACTTTTATGGATTTGAAAGCTGTTATCATGTCTCTTCTCAGTCTTCTCTTTCCCAGATTAAACTAATCCAATTCTTTCAATCTTCCCTCATAGGTAATGTTTTATTAGACTACTAATAATTTTTATTTCTCTCCTCTGGACCTTCTTCAATTTCTCCACATCTTTCCTGTAATGTGGAACCCAGACCTCATACTCCATCTGAGGCCTAATCAACAGAGATGAAGAATTTCGTCTCTGTGTCTTGCTCACAACACTCCTGTTAATGCATCCCAGAATGTTTGTTTTTGAAATAGTGTCACGCTGATGACTCATATTTAACTTGTGATGCACTATGACCACGAGATCCCTTTCTTTTGCACTCCTTCTTGACAGTCACTTCCCATTTTGTATGCATGAAACCGATAGTTCCTTCCTAAGCGGGATACTTTGCATTTGTCCTAGTTGTATTGTATCCTATTTACGTCAGACAATTTATCCAGTTTGTCCAGATGATTTTGAATTATTAACCCAGCCTCCAATGCTCTTGCAATTCCTGCCAACTTGTATTATCCACAAACTTGTACTAGCTATTTTTTTCCAATTGGAAGTACTTTCTTCCCAGTCTCCCCCTTGGGCTTAATATTCAAGTTCCAATCTCCACTGAACACCTAGCATTTCTACCTTCCCATATCTTGCACAACAGCTCCTAGTTATCTCCTTCCAACCTGACTCCCCAGCCTTCTGACCCAACCATTCTCAACCTTCCCTCTCCTCCACCCAAGCTCCACATTTCTCTCACCCACTCTTTGTCACATTTTTCAGTTAAATTGACTATTTTCAGTTAGTTAAAATTTAACAGTTTGGCAAAGTTATGTGCCACTGAAAACTGGATCTTTTAATGGGAAGTATTGGGCAAGCCTACTAGCAGGCAGTGGTAATCGGTCCCACCTACAATACATACAGCTGCATATTATCTTCATATTATCTTCTGACTACTACCCCATGCTACTCATCCACGTGGGCACAAATGATACTGCCAGGTGTGACACTGAGCGGATCAAGTGTGACTACAGGGCTTTGGGAGTACGGGTGAAGGAGTTTGGAGCGCAGGTGGTATTCTCTTCTATCCTTCCTGTCAAAGGTAGGGGCCCGGGCAGAGAGAGGTGCATCCTGGAGGTGAATGCCTGGCTGCGACGATGGTGTCGCCAGGAGGGATTCGGCTTCCTTGATCACGGGGTGCTCTTCCAGGAAGGACTGCTTGGCGGAGATGGAGTTCACCTTTCCAGGAGCGGGAAGGCCTTGTTTGGACACAGACTGGCTAACCTTGTGAGGAGGGCTTTAAACTAGGTTTGTCGGGGGCAGGTGAGCAAAGCCCACAGGTAAGTGCTGAATGTGCGGGACCGGGAGATGGGTTGGAAATGGGGGGGACTACGGCCTATAATGGCAAGGAGAAAGGAGGGTCAGGGCACAACAGGGAGGCAAGATCAAATCAGTATCTTAGATGCCTATATACAAATGCGAGGAGTATGGGTAATAAGCAGGAAGAACTGGAATTGCTAACCAATAAATACAACTATGATATCATTGGTATTACAGAAACCTGGTGGGATGGGACGCACGATTGGAATATTGGTATGGAAGGGTACGGCTTGCTCAGGAAGGACAGACAGGGGAAAAAGGGAGGAGGGGTTGCCTTGTATATTAAAAATGTACACACTTGGACTGAAGTGGAGATGAACGTAGGAGATAGCTGTGTAGAGAGTCTCTGGGTTAAGCTAAAAGGGGTAAAAAACGAGGGTGATATCATGCTAGGAGTCTACTACAGGCCACCTAGCCAGGTGGAAGAGGTGGATGAGGCCTTTTTTAAACAATTAACAAAACTATCCAAAGCCCAAGATTTGGTGGTGATGGGGGACTTCAACTATCCAGACATATGTTGGGAAACTAACACAGCAGGGCACAGGCTATCCAATAAGTTTCTGGACTGCATTGGAGACAACTTTCTGTTTCAGAAGGTTGAAAAAGCTACCAGAGGAGAAGCTGTTCTGGATTTGGTTTTAACAAATAGGGAGGAACTAGTTGAGAACTTGAAAGTGGAAGACAGTATAGGAGACAGTGATCACGAAATAATAGAGTTCATGATCTTAAGGAAAGGTAGAAGGGAGACCACCACAATTGAGGTAATGGATTTCAGGAAGGCAGATTTTGATAAGCTCAGAGAACTTGTAGGTAAGGTCCCATGGGAAGCAAGACTGAAGGGAAAAACAACTGAGGAGAGTTGGAAGTATTTCAAAGGGACGTTGTTAAGGGCCCAAAAGCAAACAATTCCGTTGTGTAGGAAAGATAGAAAATATGGCAAAAGACCAGCTTGGCTTAACAAGGAGATCTTGCATGATCTCAAAATAAAAAAGGAGTCATATAAAAAATGGAAACTAGGACAACTAACAAAGGATGAATATAGGCAAGCAACACGGGAATGCAGGGGCAAGATTAGAAAGGCAAAGGCACAAAATGAGATCAAACTAGCTACAGGCATAAAGGGAAACAAGAAGACCTTTTATAAATACATTAAAAGCAAGAGGAAGACCAAGGACAGGGTAGGCCCACTGCTTAGCGAGGAGGGAGAAGCAGTAACAGGGAACTTGGAAATGGCGGAGATGCTCAATGACTTCTTTGTTTCGGTCTTCACCGAGAAGTCTGGAGGTGTGCCTAACGTAGTGAATACAAGCAGAGAGAGGGTAAGTTTAGAAGATAGGATACACAAAGAACAAGTTAAAAATCACTTAGGAAAGTTAGATGTCAGCAAGTCACCAGGTCCTGATGAAATGCATCCCAGGATACTCAAGGAGCTGATAGAGGAGGTATCTGAGCCTTTAGCTATGATCTTTGAAAAATCATGGCAGACAGGGGAGATTCCAGAAGACTGGAAAAGGGCAAATATTGTGCCCATCTATAAAAAGGGGAATAAGAACAACCCAGGAAATTATAGACCGGTCAGTTTAACGTCTGTCCCAGGGAAGATAATGGAGCAGGTAATTAAGGAAATCGTATGCAAACACTTGGAAAGTAATAAAGTGATAGGGAATAGCCAGCATGGGTTTGTGAAGAACAAGTCATGCCAAACTAATCTGATAGCTTTCTTTGAAAAGATAACGAGCCTTGTGGATAAGGGAGAAGCGGTGGATGTCATATACCTAGACTTTAGTAAGGCATTTGATACGGTCTCGCATGATATTCTTATTGATAAACTAGGCAAATATAACTTAGATAGGGCCACGATAAGGTGGGTGCATAATTGGCTGGATAACCGTAGTCAGAGAGTTGTTGTTAACGGTTCTAAATCCTGCTGGAAAGGGATAACAAGTGGAGTTCCTCAAGGGTCTGTTTTGGGACCCGTACTATTCAATATCTTCATCAATGATGTAGATATTGGGATAGAGAGTACTCTTATTAAGTTTGCAGATGATACCAAACTGGGTGGGGTTGCGACTTCTTTGGAGGATAGGGACATAATTCAAAATGACCTTAGCAAGTTAGAGAAATGGTCAGAGGTAAACAGGATGAGGTTTAATAAAGAGAAATGCAAAGTGCTCCACTTAGGAAGGAACAATCAGTTCCATACATACAAGATGGGAAGCGACTGTCTAGGAAGGAGCATGGCGGAAAGGGATCTAGGGGTCATAGTGGACCACAAGTTGAATATGAGTCAACAGTGTGATGCTGTTGCAAAAAAAGCAAATATGATTCTAGGTTGTATCAACAGGTGTGTTGTAAGCAAAACTCGTGAAGTCATTCTGCCGCTCTATTCTGCACTAGTTAGGCCTCAGCTGGAGTACTGTGTCCAGTTCTGGGCGCCACATTTCAAGAAAGATGTGGAGAAATTGGAAAGGGTACAGAGAAGAGCGACAAGAATGATTAAAGGTTTAGAGAACATGACCTATGAAGCCAGGCTTCATGAACTGGGCTTGTTTAGTTTGGAAAAAAGAAGATTAAGGGGGGACATGATAGCGGTTTTCAAATATCTAAAAGGGTGTCACAAGGAGGAAGGCGAAAATTTGTTCCTCTTGGTTTCTGAGGACAGGACAAGGAGTAATGGGCTTAAAGTGCAGCAGGGGAGGTTTAGATTGGACATTAGGAAAAAATTCCTAACTGTCAGGGTGGTCAAATATTGGAATAAATTGCCAAGGGAGGTGGTGGAATCTCCCTCTCTGGAGATATTTAAGAACAGGTTAGATAGACATCTGTCAGGGATGGTGTAGACGGAGCTTGATCCTGCCTTGAGGGCGGGGGGCTGGACTCGATGACCTCTCGAGGTCCCTTCCAGTCCTATTATTCTATGATTCTATGATTCTATGCCATTTAAGATTTCCTTGTACTCCATTGGGAAACATAAGCTCTATTTTGCCTATGCCCAGTTTAAATTTAGAAATCATCCCACTAACATAAAAGTGATGATGAAATGGCACTTGACTTTAAGGAAGGAGTCCAATCATAGATGGAATTCATGACAATTATCTGAAAAGGTTTGGTGCATAGTTCAGTACATAAAACTATCATCTATTCGCCAGATTATATATCAATACTTTTGTCAGGTGGTGAGGTTTAATTGTTGTAGATCTGTAGTTAACTTTATCTAAGTAATTTCCTCTACTAAGGAACAGAAAAGACTCAAGAATATCTACCCATAGAGCTCTGATACCAAAGTTTATAGATGTGCAGGAACTCTGCAAGGACTGACACTTTCATGAATAAAGGAGATGTGTACAAAAGCAAGTATTTATAAGTACTTTTTTCTGAGGTTAGAAGCAATTGATACTGGAAAAACTATGCATCGTGGCTTATCTTTCCCTAGGCTTCCAGAGAAGGAGAAGTACGCTGGGGAATATAATTTCTTCATCAAAGGGTGGAATCTCAGGAGATTTGGTAAAGCTTTGATAATGATTATGCTTATTAGTGGTACTACTCAAGGGCATAGCCATGCAGCCGATTGCAGGAGGAGAATAGGTACGCTATTTCCCTCACCATTGTTGCTCTTAGCCTAATCTTTGAGGGAGACTGGTAGAAATAGAACAAAGCTATAGCTTAGAATTCAAACCAGACACAAATTGGTCAGTTAGGATATGTCTACACTAGCTCCCTAGTTCGAACTAGGGAGGCTAATGTAGGCATTCGAAGTTGCAAATCAAGCCCAGGATTTAAATATCCCGGGCTTGATTTTCATCTTCCTGGCCGGTCACCATTTTTTAAATTTACAAGTCCGGACTAACTGCCCCGCGTCTACACGCGGCAGGGACCCAGTAGTTTGAATTAAAGCCCTAGTTCGACCTACCTGTTATTCTTCCTGGAATGAGGTTTAACTGGTAGTTCAATTTCAGGGCATTCTGCCCAGCTTAACAATGACCAGCACTAAGCTGACCACCTATCACATCAAATCAAACTGTCAGCCATCTGCTGAATGTGTCAAAGGCCCCAAAGAAAAGTGCGTTAGAGGACAAATCCATGAAAAATCATGTCAATTCCACCAGAGATACCCTAGTCAGCAACTCATAGAACTGTTCAGAGTCAAGGTTAGACAAAATTCAGAGTGATATTATGAGCAGAATTGAATTTGGTTTTGACAGCATATTGCCAGAGTTGTTAAAGCTCTTTGGAACTCATGGTTGCCAGAAGTAGTGCAGTACTTCATGTGTGTGCGCAATGAAGATGCAGAGAATATCAAAACGTCATGCCTTTATCCCCAGTTGGAATAACACTGACCACCAGCCTCTCCAGAAAAACAGAAAAGCAGCTACATGGGGCCCCTTTCTTCTCACCATGAGTACCAACAAGGTTCTCCACTCCCAAGTTCCAGAGAGGCAAATGTGACAGCAGAGGAGCCCCCAGTACTGACTAGCAAACAGAATTTATATGCTAGGGTCACTGGCCAAACTCCCACCATGTGACAACTCTTTTGAAAAGCATGGCCAAAGACTGTCTTAGCAAATTCAGATTTAGATGTCTTCGCACCAGATATAGGAGAATCATTGCAACATGTTGGATGATAAACTACTTTCTGAATTCTTCAAGTGCCCAAGGAATTCTGAGCTCCTACAAGATCTTATTTGTGCCAATACCAACAGGAGTCATTGCACAATCAACCATGTCTGTCATTCAGAACACGTACACACAACTGTACAACATGCCAAGGCGATGAAGAGTGTGGTAACTCTCACAGAGATCATAATGATGAATACAATCATGATAATAATGTGGACTACAAAAATGATCCCAGTTCACTTACATTTCAATGATACCCATACAAATTCATTAGTATATTTTGTTTGTATTGTTGTGATGCTTTGAGGTCACAAAGAAATCTGATTTTATGTCTTGGAATACTACATAATTTAATGACTAGCAGAAACAAATGCAAATATTTCAAAGTAGTCATTTTAACATGTTGACAGTGTGATTGCTTATCCCTGTTTCTATGGTAAGAGCACCACTTGAGAGCTCTACATCATATCTCATCTTAGTAGACATAATAAGCTTTCAAATGAAGTATGATGTGCATCTGTCTAAAGACAGTACATTAAGTCAACCAAATCAGTGACATCTGCTGCTTGCTGAATAACAATCACAGTTTTATTGAACCTACTAACTCAGAGACAATGCTACCTAATCATATGAACCATTTACAAGGCATTCTTTCAAATGCTCTAGCTACATGTATGTGGCTTTTTTATGGAGCACTCTGGGTGTACTTACACAGCACCCTTAGCTTGAAATAAGCTATGTAATTTGCATAGCTTATCTAGATTGTATTTTGAAATAGCTTATTTTGTAATTTGGCGCTGTCTACACAGTGCCAACTTTCAAAATAAACCTCTATTCCAAAATGCCCTTGTGGAAGGAGGTTTACCAAGATGTCGGACTAAGCTGCCTGTTATTTTGAAATCTCTTTAATAGATACGGAATATCTCTTTTGGGATACTTCTAGTATCCTGAAATAGCTCCACAATATAGATGCACCCTCTGAGAACAGTAGTAAGGGTTCACTTCCCTGCTTCTCTTCTGCTACCATCACAAATAGTTAAAACATCACATATTTTTAAACGTAACACTGGATTGGTTTAGACTAAAGATAAAACAAGTTTACTTTATCTAAAAAGAAAGTTTAAGTCAGTACAAGTACAAAGTATTAAATTTAGAAATGGTTATGAGAGAAATAAAGGTAACATGCTTTCTAATCGCTAACATTTAATGAGGTGTGCTAAATCCTTACTGTATGATCCCAGCAAGAGGGCTGACCAATTCTCAGGTCAGAATCTCCTCACAAAGTCAAATGATTGGTTAGAGAGAGCTTAGAGAGAGGTCAGAGGTTAGAAAGAACCTAGAATGGTTGTGCCCTCACTTTCATAATCCAGTCATCCTTTGAAATGCATTTACCTGTGGGTTACCTATAGCTAAAATTCATTCCAACTGTGAAGAAGGAGACATTGAGTCTAGTGATGAAAGAGGTTCCCTGCTATTGATTACTAAAAAGCAGACTGATATGTTCCCACTTCCCTTCATTGTCAAAGAAGAGACACTTGACTGGTAATTGCCAATCAGCTTTGATGACATCTAGCTAAAGGCTTCAGCTTGTCCTTTGTTTTTCAGAATCTGGTTTCTCCCCTCCCCAAACTTGTCTGGTAAACACATTGCAGTCAAAATGCCAGCCTATGTAAATAACTCTTCACATGCATTTGGGGGGAGGGGACAGAATTGCTGAGATGCTGGACAAGGTAGGAGGACATTAGTTGGAAGGGGTGGAGCTGTGGGCAGCCAGCCCTTGGTATTGCCTGGACATGGCACACTGCACTCCGTCAGCCAGCTTAGCACCACCAGAGTGTGCTGTGTGGGGCTCTGTCAACAATTTACAGGGCCCATGGATCTGGACACTGTTGCTGCCGCAGTAGCAGCAAGGGCATCCAGGAGCCCAGAGCCCTTTGGAGTCACCAGGGAAATTGCCCCCTTTACCCTGCCTCCCCATTGGTGGCCCTGTATGCATTTAATACAGACATTTCACAAGAATTTTGATGATCTCTGCATTATTAACTTTAAATGATTCCTCACGCTGAATATTTTGCACAAGTATGTATAGGGTGTGAATATAGGGGTGTTTTCAGTCATATTCCCCCACTCTCTCAGAGCCATGTAAATTCCCACTGTAAGATTAATTCACCATAATTCCCACCGTAAGATTAATTCACTAGACAAATTCCTGTGTGAATATGTCGCTCTCCAAATTGGCGCAACCTAGCAGGTGAGGAGAATATTCATCCACTGAATATCAGACCTCTTTATAGTGGCTCACATTGGGCATCCAAAATCTGAGGCACTCAAAATCACTGATCATTTGGAAAATGTTGGTTATTTTAATTAATTCACGTCCCATTTAAGCTGCCCTGATCACGTTTTCAGCAGGCTATCCAAAGACATTCCTAACAAGTCTGATCTCCCTGGAGAGAGACTGTGCACACAATCAGCATGTCCTGGCTAAGCCCAGGCAGTGAGGATTAGCACCTAGGTGTCTCTGGCTGGGGAATTCTGAGCATCACAGACAGATCAGACTCACTTCTGCCTCTAGGAGCCTCCTCCCACTGAAGGAGCCTCTGTGACTTTTGCCTTCAGGGGTGGGCTCTCAGGGCAGCACAAAAGTGAGAGTGGATCCTCTTTTGGGATGGAAACCCCTCCAAGGTTAGAACACCATAAAATTTCAGATATAAACATTTGAAATTGTGTGAAGTTGACCAATTTTAAAACTGTAAATCTAACCAAAATGAGCTGTGAATTTCATAAGGCCCAACTCATATAGTATGTTGGGGTCTTGTTCATTTTATAAGCCTCTTGGTCATTACAGTAATTCCTCATTTAACACGGTAGATGTGTTTCAGAAAATGATCGTGCTAGGCGAAAAAGTGCTAAGTGGGGTCAATTTTCCCATTGAAAATAATGGAAAAGATAGGGGTTGCATTTCAAGCAGTGGTGTCAAAGTCAATTTTCTGTTGGTGCTGAGTTGTCAACGTCAACATTAGACGATGTAGATGGAACAGGGCTATGTTGTTCATCAGATGATCTTTTTTTAGGTTGAACATGAAAAAAACTTTTGATAGAGAGTGGCTTTGCTTCTTTGTTTTTTCACTATAAAGTTGCTGATAGCAAGATATGATGCTTTCTAAGCTTTTTGCTACTTTTGAACTCCGTTCGTTATCAGGATAATTCTAATAAAAAATGTTTATTGCATCACATATAAACTTAAATGCTTCAGCCATAACTTTTATTGATAATGTTCGAATAACTAGCTCAACGTGTTCAGGCTTATTTTCCAGCCACTGCTCATCCAGTAGCTTCAACTCATCAATAGACAACTCCTCCCCATGAGAGTCAAGCAACTCTTGCACATCAGTAGCATCCACCTCCTTTAATCCTGCTTCATGGGCTAGGGCTACAGTCTGCTTTTTAGCTTCAGCTATTTCAGTGTCGAACACTCTGTACTTGTGAACACATGCAGGCCATATACAGTGCCAATCTGCATTAAGGCAACTCGATGAAACTTCTGCCCAAGCCTCTGCTATAATATCTATAGAATCTTTAATGTAAATTTTCTCCAGAACTCCTTGATTGTACGCTTATTCTCACCATCTGTCTCCCTTATAAGCCTAGCAAACGTACGGCACAAGTAATAAGCCTTGAAAGCAGCTATTGCACCTTGATCAAGAGGTTGAATTAACAAGGTTGTATTGGGGGGTAAAAATAACACTCAAATGTTTTCTGACAGATCAGTAAGGCAAGGAGGATGCCCTGGTGCATTATCTAGAAGAAGTAAAATTTTGAAAGCAAGATTTTCTTGCAAACAGTAGTCTTTCAACTCAGCAGTTAGGCGATTGCAGAAGTAGCCTGTGAAGATGCTTGCAATTACCCATACTTTCACACTAGATCTCCAAACAACAGGAAGATGATCCTTTGAATACCCAGCTAAAGCTCTAGGGTTGGTGGAATGGTACACTACTACCGGTTTGAGCTTGCAATCCCCGTTGGCATTGGTGCATAGCATCACAGTCATACAATCCTTTGCAGCCTTAAAACCAGGTGCTTAAGCCTCATCATGAGAGAGATATGAGAGTGCTGGCATGCAATTCCAGTAGAGTCCTGTTTTGTCCAGGTTAAATACCTGTTTAGACAAATAGCCACCTTCCTTTACAATAGATTCAAATATCTCTGGGAATGATTCAGCAGCCTCCATGTCAGCAGCAGCAGCCTTTCCAGTTATTTTTATATTATGTAAGTTTGAACGTTTTTTAAAGCATTCGAACCAACCATGACTTGCATTAAATGGCTTGGCATCAGTTTCATTCAATTCTATTTTAACAGCATCATACAAATCTTTGGCTTTATCCTGAATAACATCCAAACTCACTGGCATCTTTCATTGTGTTTGGTCTTCAATCCATATAGACAATCGTCTCTCCATATTTTCCATTAGGTTAGATCGTGTACGAACAACCTTCTTCACACTTATTGGTGTTGCAGTTTTGCAACTTTCCTTAATTTTCTCATCCTGGGCACAGATTGTGCGCACACTAGACTCATGCATAGTCAAAGCACGGGAGATATCACAATTGCGTTCACCTTTTTCAATTCGCTTAATCACTTCAAGTTTCTCTTCTAATGTAAACGATTTTCTACGCTTCTTGCTTGCAGAATCAAATGTATCACTTTCCTTATGCTTTTCACTAATGATAAGGGATACAGTAATACACAGCAAGATACAGTATCTAGCAATGCAAGTCACTTTTGTTAACAGAGGACAAACACGTGAGTGAGCGGAGGAGCACTATGACCATGTACAGTATTCATCTGCTGATGCATACAATACAGTATTACCACTATTTTCATAACTGATACCGCTGCATGAAGTAGTCCGCCACTTGATTTTTTTTCGTGTTATTTCAGGGACGGTCGTGTTATTCAAAAAATGTTCCCTAAAAAAATTCGTGCTATTGCAAAAACGTGTTAAGCAGTCACATGTTAAACGAGTAATTACTGTAATTCCTAAATTGGAGTGTTGTGAAGAGAATCCAAAATTAGGAAGTAGGAAAAATAATAATTTGACACCCAATTAACATATAAACTTCAGAGTATTAGTATTAGCCACAAACACTCCAGAATATTCTACTGAGAAATATCTAATTTGTCTCTTTTCCTCTCTTCTTCAGCACTGTATTTTGTAAAAAAAAATTAATCTCCATTAACTAAGAGTAAGAATCGCTACTATTTACTATCCTTAATATCCAGAAATGCAGCCAATTGCCTTAGCTCAGACCTTAATATGAGAGCACTGAAGAATACAGACTGGAAGAGAACTGTACTCAGAGAAGATGGACAAGGCGATTTAATGTAACTTTTCCTTCTACATTTATTATGAGAACTTAAATCAAAACCTTAGGAGGGAATGCTGATTAACCGAAATTTTGCAATCTGTAGTTACTTTCATAATTTGTCTCATTCATGTCTCCCTGATTTGTCATCCCTCTGTTGAGAACTGGAAATACCATACTGAGAACTGGGATGTTTAGAGCATTATCTGCTACTATGGAAAGCATTCTGAGGCTCTGTAAGACTTCCATAACAATGATGAATGTGCAGTTTGTCATACTGAGCAACAAGAAATCAAAATTCTCAGGGTAGACCTTGGTTAGGTGTATAAGTAGTCTGCTCATTTGGAGTTCAGGTAATAGCCAGTTCATACTGAGTCTACTAAATAGATTAATATAGGCATATCCATTACTTGTTATCTTTCCTTACCCTGTTTAGATTCACTGCTGAACTCACATCAGTGTAAATCAGGAAAAACTCCACTGAAGTTAATAGAATTAATCTGATATAAATGCAGTGTAAAATACAGGGCATTTGTCTGCAAATTGGACTCAGTTTCCAAAATGTCTTCATTACTTGATGCACTTAGACTGAACCACTGGACATGCGGTTTGTGGATAAAAGCTAACATGCAGAAATAATGCCCAAAAGATTTATATCCTACTTCTGTTCTCTGTCTGTTCTTATATATCAACGATTAAAGTAACATATGTGGGGCTGGCACCACTCTGCTGAGAGAGCTCCTCTGATCTCTATTTCCTTGTCCTGATTTTTTTCTGTATCTCTTCCACATATGTCACTTTACTACAAATATAGCTATTTCTATATTACTAATGTAACACCATATTGCACAGAATTGCAGATGACCTTTGGGTTTTTTCCCCTGTCATATCACAGTAAATAATGCTGACATGAGAAATTGAGTTGGAATAAATGATATTCAGTTAATGTAGTTACATAGGGTTCCTGCAATGGCAGTATATTATAAGCAACAGTATTTTAATGATCATAAAGTGTCTGAACAAGTCAATTGAACTATACTGATTATATTTTTAATTCAATGCATTAATGCTAAAAATATATTAAGTTCCTGAGAAACATGCACAAAAGCAAAGCAATCAAGAGCTAATAACATATTGGTTCTTTTTCACAACAGATTCAAAATAGGGGTATAGGACCACTTCATAGTAATGGGTAAATATATATCCTTATATGCAAATATATGCTGATGTTAGAAAAGACGCGTCATTAGCTGATGAGACAAAAAAAAGTTTCTCTTAAAAAATTATTCAGCAAAACCTAGCAAAATTCAACTTGTTGGAATGCCAGAAACATGTATTTCTTGCATAAATTATTTGATGAAAAGTAAAACTATTAATCAAATACAGGTTGTACCTCCCTAAACTGGGACTTTCTGGGCCAGCCACATCCATGGTCTGGTAGGAACATGGATGTTCCTGGACCAGAAAGCCCTGGAGCTGGGAGGCCTGCCAGGGCCTGCAGCAGTGGGACTGGCATACAGCAGTGGTGCTGGCATCTGGCAGTGGGACTTGAGCAGGAGCTGGTGGCAGTGGGGCTGAGGCCAATATCCAGCAGTTACACTACTAGAGCTGATGATGGCATGGCTGGGGCTAGAATCCTGTGGTGAGGCTGAGGATGGTGCTGATGACAGTGGGAATGGTGTCCAGAAGCCCGACAGCAGATGCGCTAGAGGTCAACCAGGGCTCATGGTAGGAGGGTCAACTACAGCTGGTTGTAGGGGAGCCAGATTCCAATAGCCCAGCTGGGCCAGAGGCAGGGGTGCCAGCCAGGCCAGAAGCAGAGCCCATGGCAGGGAGAGATGATAGACTGGGGGGAAGTAGCAAAGTACCTCTCCTATTCTGGCAAATTCCCTCATGTAGGTCTAGTTAGGTCCTGAGGGTTCTGGATCAGGGAGGTCCACCCTGTAATGAATTTGTACAATAGTATTCAATCAGCTTTATATATATATCACCATTTTAAATAATGTGGTCATCTAGGGGAATAAAAGGGAAAAGAAGAAGTCATTTAAACTGGTTTTTAATTTGTGCAGAGTAGGTACTCCATTAGCACAATATGTCCTTGTCTGAAAGAACCTCAGAATCAACAGATAATACACACAAATTGCAGAGGCCAGAAAGTCCAAAAAGATATAACAAAGGAGAGCAGTTAGAGTTTCCTGATGATGCTTCTTAATTGAAAGTGTCTAGCTTTAATACAGTATCATGAAAGCAGGAACTTTAACCAAATGGAGTGCAATCTTCATATTCACAATAACCATTAGCTTACTTTACATTAATTCTGCCTATGTTCATACAAACGGAAACACTATGGAACTGAGTTTTGCCGCATACACAGATATTATGGATGAAAAACCTGGCCTCAGTGAAGTTAGCAGAAGCTTAGATTTCAACTTCAGTGGAACCGAACTTTAATCCAAAGACTACAAGTACGTGCCTTTGTCATTGTCATTGTCCAGTCATTACTTCTTCTAGAATGGGATCAGGGCTTTTTTACATTCCCAAAAGAATGAGAATCTACTGCAACATTCTGCTCTTAGGAAATCATAGAGCCATAGACTGGATGGGACCACTAGAGGTCTTCTATTCTAGTCCTCTGCTCTCAAGGTATGACTGAGTATTATCTAGACCATACCTGACAGGTGTTTGTCTCACCTGCCCCTAAAAATGTCCAATGAGAGAGATTCCATAACATGCCTAGGCAATTTATTCCTAATTGATCTATTTCACTAGATTTTAAAGTTTTCTTGGCTATATTGGTGTCTCATCTTGACCCAGGGTTATTCATACCATTTTTATCTCAAAGTAGAGAGATTGTTATATATTCTTTCTGAAGTTCCCCAGAAGGGTACTAGGAATCTTTGTGTGCTGCAGTATCCTGTCATCAGTATTTTGAATAGGGCATGTACATCACATAAATGTAACATTCTGCACTGTCTGCCAGTTCATTTACAAGTGACTAGTTATTAGGGTGAAGAGGTCCACAATTCAGAATTCTGAGGACAATGAGAATGGCGGTGGAGGAACCTCTAATAAGGGTATTTAGAAGCTCATTAGAATTAGCACAAATATATAACTTGGGCTGGAGAAAGAGTGCACACATATTCAAAAATTCATATTATAGACCAGAACAGGGAAACAAGAAAACCACTGGTGTTATTTTAAGGTGAAATGCTGGTCCCACTAAGACCAATGAGAGTATTGTCATTGACTTCAATGGATCCAGGATTTCACCCTTAATATATACAGGGCTCAGACCTAAGGGAGCTAGAAGGAATGCTCTTTTTCTGCTAAAATAACTTCTTTAACACATAAAGGAATGGGATGGAAAGCTTTGCAATTGCTAAATATTTACTTCTTGGATAACCGAGATTACAAATGAGGCACTGATCAGACAGAGTTAGAGGAACAGATGGAGGAAACAATGTACTTTTGATTAAAGGCAATAGGCCAGACCCTCAGATGGTTTAAATTCTTTTAGCTTCTTATAATCATGAGATATATGGAGCCTCATTAATTTATGCCAGTTCGAGACCCCAATCTAAAAGAGCATAAATTTCCAAATGGACAATATACCAGACAAATGTATTACTTGTACTGAACTTTGGGAGAGGTGTTCCCAAAAATGAAGGAAAGGTTTTATAGCATTTATTCATTATATTTCACACATGTTCTAAGAATATTACATCTTGAATTGGATGAACTAATGAGCTTGAAAATAAACAGAGTAATAATATCAATCTGAACCTTAAACATTTTCCAGGTCTTTCAATCCTTCTTTCTCCTTTTCCCTTGTCAGCCTACTAAGCTCCCCACCCTGCCTCTCTTTCATGAGATAGCCTAGCCAATAATTTGACCTATGAGATCAAGCAGACCTATGAAATTTGGATCTGGAATTGTCCCCCTTTTCAAATTTCTTAATCAAAGGTTCTCTGCACACTCTTCTGTGGCTGAGCAAAACCCTAAAACAAGTAATTCTTCCATGGTATTGGGTCTATGGACATGAAATGGAGAAGTCTGAAAACCAACTTCACAGGATAGGGGAAAAGGAAATTTCTAGCATATTGGAGGGTCAGGGGGAAACTCACAGACCTGCTGGAATGAAGAGTGGGTAATCTCTCAGTAGCAGATGTGTTGGAAGAAGTAGAGGAGGAAAGGGAATTAGAAGACAAATAGGTAGTCACTACATTGTTGAAAAATGTGAATAAGAAAGAGAACTAGGAAAGGCAAGGAAGGAAAGGATGAAAGGTGGATAAATCCTCAATTTTTAAACTTTTGAGTAGTAACTGCTTGTCCAATTGAAATAAACTAGTCTTTTCACCATTAACTATTTACAGAAGGACGTTGTGAGGATTAAGAAGGTACAATTTGTACACTTGTTTGAAAATCAAAGTAATAATTACTTAGATAAGCTCCATCAATGGAGGAAAAACAGGCCAGGAGAGTGGATTCCAGAGAAAAAGTGCACTTGTGAGCAGAAACCATGAGTTGGTAGATAAGTGAAAGGTGGAGAAGCACATGTTGAAAGTAATTTCATTTGCTTATGATACTACTATGAATATGATAAAATGTAAATAAATCTTTGAACCTAAAATTGAAAGATTTTGAGGAAAACAGTAAGGCTTTTAATATAGCCCCACATCGCATTCTCAAAACAAAAATAGGGGAATGAAGTCTAGATTAAATTACTATAAGGTGGGTGCACCAATGGTTGAAAGACCATACTCAACAAGTAAGTAGTTATCTATGATCTGCTGTCAAACTGGGAGGACATATATTGTGGGGTTCCACAAGGGTCAGTGCTGGGTCTCATACTAGTCGATATTTTCCTTCATGATTTGGCCAATAGAGTGAAGAATATGGTCATAAAATCTGCAGATTCCACCCATCTGGGAAGGGTTGCAAGCACTTTGGAGGAAGGAATAAGAATTCAAAATGACTTTGTCCAATTGATCTGAAATCAGCGAGATGAAATTCAACACAAATACATGCAAAGAACATATTTATGAACAAATAACATACTGTACAGACACAAAATGTGGAATAACTGACAAGGTGGTGGTAATACAGATAAAAAGGATCCCAGGACTATCACAATTTGAATATGAATCAACAATGCAATGCAGTTGTGAACAAGGCTAATGTCATCCCAGGATGTACTAACAGGAGTGTAATATGTAAGGAGCAGGAGATAATTGTCCCTGTGCTATGTAACAACGATGAGGCCTTACATGGAGTCTGTGTCCAATCCTAGGTGCCACATTTTAGGAAAGATGAGAACATATTGGAAAGAGTCCAAAGGAGAACCATAAAATGATAAAAATGGTTTAGAAAACCTGAAGAGGTTAAAAAAAATCCGTGGTCTTGTTTAGTCATGAGAAAAGAAGACCTACGGGGAACTCATAACAGTCTTCAAATATATTAAAGGTTGTTATAAAGAGGACTGTGATCAATTGTCCTCCACTGAAGTTAGGACAAGAAATAATGGGCATAATGTGTGGCGAGAGAAATGTAGGTCAGATATCAGGGAAAGCTTGCTAATCGTAAGGGTAGTTGAACGCTTGAATAGGTGTCCAAAAAAGGTTGTGGGATACTCATAAGAGTTTTTATACACAGGCTGGACAAACACCTGAGAGGGATGGTCTAGATTTACTTGGTCCTGCCTCAACTCAGGGGGCTGGACTTAATGAACTATTGAGGCCCTACATTTCCATAATCCTGTAAATCTACAAGGCAAAAAAATCATTTAATAAAAATGTTCCCATTGAAAAATATCTAGATAGAAAATTTTGTTCACCTACCTTATGACTACAAATGTGATGCAATGTACAACTAAGAAGATCAAGAAGAATCAACAGAAAGGATTCAGAAAGAGTCAGACAGGAGCCTCTGAGAGGAATAAGCTGCTTATGCAATTCATTGTGTGAAAAAGAAAGTAATACATCTGGAGACAATTAAAATAAATACACATGGAAGTCATAGCCATAAATCATGTAACAGGCTAAGGATTACAGGATTAGAGTGGTAAGAATCAAAATAATCACAATGCTTAAAAGCAGTAAAACAAGACAAACATAATTCTGGAAGTTATAAAGATAAGCACTGAACACAAGTTACAGGAATTTTTTCTGACACTAAATGAGGAAGGTAATGAAGCCACATTTGAAATATTAAGCTGATTCCAGGCTGTTTTATTATAGTGGTGATAAATATGACTTTATGGAGAAATAGAAGGCTCAGCAGATGGCAACTGCAATTATTTAAGGATTCCCTTAATGTGGTTATGGTCAAATACTAGGGAAAGTAGGACTGTATTCTTTGGAAAAGATGAGACCAACAAATAATATGGTGCCACTGAAGTGTATTCTCTTTTGAACAAAAAAGTAGTTAGAGAACTGTTATGGCTCAGTGGTGCACTATACACCTGTAATATCATACTGTCTCATCATGGATACTTTTAAGTGACAGGCTTACATCTGCACTTCTCACAGAGTGGAATCCTGCTATTTACACCACTTTTTTTCTGGACCATCAGGCTACAGTCATCTACTGTTCCCCAAATGTACTAATCTCTCCTGCAGATTCTTTCAGTCAGTATGTATCTCGTCTATATATTGTATATATATGGATACAAATAACTTTACACTTTGCCAGCCAATGAAAACAAAGTGATGTAAAGTGACTTGTCAAACAGGTAGCACTGATAAGCAAAATTCTGAAATTTAGTTTCTGAAAGGTATGTCTAAAACAGCATGAGAGACATGGGCAAAAATCACCCCGTGCAAAGAGCTAGCCCAAGGTTTATATACCCCTTAAATACTATATACGAATGGGAGTGAAGTAGTTGAATGCTTGTGCTGGCACTCTACACAGGGTAAATTTCAACTAGGCATGACTAATATCTCTATAAAAATGGTGTGATTATTTCAAATCTTAATTGGTTATCATTTATGGTTTCCTTATTCATTCATTGGCTTCCTCTGATCTCACTCACTACCATGTAATTATTCCTTACTACTGTATTGACTTTCACTTTTGTAAGTGGGAAGAGAAGCAGACACCTTACATTGTCTTAAAGAACAAGCCCTGTACAAATACTGTAGTTCTATGTATTTAAAACAATTAAAACACACACATAGGCCTCCAACAGCAATTCCAAGCCCGAGGGCAGAATAGTCAATGGGCACCGATGCATGGACAAGCCATGATCCACCTGATATTTGGACGGTTCTGTGACTGTGCTGGCTGGCACCCAGAAAGCTGCCAGCTGTGCTGCTAGGCACACATATCCAGCAAAGCCAGGGCTTCCTCATGCCTTCCTGGATGACTTCGCCACTGCTGGTTCCCACCACACCATGCCTAAGAGTCCTGTGGTCCAACCAGACATTTTAAAAAAGCCTACAGTTCTTTTCTTTTTTTCCAATGTAAGAGATCTTCCCATGATTCAATATCAATCTTTTTAATCCCTGGCAAACTGACAAACTGTGAAATTCATCCTTATTACCATTGTAAAGTCATGAAATGTTTCATCTGCACCTATGATCTACATGAGACACGTTTTATAAGAATTAATTAATGTTAGAGTTGCACTGAATTATTTGAATCTCTGCCAGTTTCACTTGCAGACATATTTGAATTAAAAAAAAAAGAGTAAGATCCTCTATACCATTCCCCCACTAAAAGTGTGTTCTAGAATTATGCTTCTTTGAAATCCCTCTTACTGCTTTAAATGAGCAAGACAGAAAGGTCGACAATTTAGCTCTGAAAATTCTGGTTGAACTGAATAATGCTATTATTTTTAAGTGCCCATCTACCCTGTAAACATAATAATAATAAAAATAAATATTAAATGTATAATAATGCACCACCCTCTTTTATAACTAAAACAGGTTTGATGGATGTGGAAGAGAATTCTGACTGTAAGAAAATGGAAGAATAAAAAAATAAATAAATAATGTGTGCCCGAAATTGAAAAAATAAAAAATAAAATAAAATAAAACCCCTTTGGCAGGGTAAAGTTTTAGGTTCCCTTTCGAAGTTAGAAAACTTTTTTTCTTCAAACTTAGTACTGATAAATGCAGGTGTTCTTTTTCACATGGGTAAAATCTATCCCTTCTTCAAACTTAGGCTTTATTTTAGAGCTTAAGTTATTCTTAAGGCCTTTGTGGGCTCACCATATAGAGGTGAATTTTACCCACAGTCTGCAAGTAGACAAATGCAGGCCACAGTTACAAAAATAGTGACTTATAATGTTTATTAGGCCCATTGAATGAATAAGATAATTGAATAAATCAGCTAAGTATTAGTCATATTAATACTGTAGATAACACCAGCTCTGTTGAAAGATCTTTATTGTAAAAGGTTGTCTTTCTTTGGCAGTAAAGCCTTAAAATTTTGGTAGGGATACTTTACAGCTTAATTTACTAGTCCTTATAAACAGGTTTTGTAGCCCCAATTGGAAGGCACCATACATGTGTAAAGTATTATGATTACAAGTCACACATATACATGTTTAAGACTAGAAATTAAACCAGCTGTATATGATGTTTATCCTGAAAATTAAAACCACCACCTGGCTCTTTTTCACTATAAAAAACATCACAGAAATAGAAATCCCACAGAATATGTAACAGATTCATTTTTACTGCCTCTGAGTTTACCATCTGGTGTTCTTTATTTCATTAAGCTGTGGCTTAAAGGCAGATGATTAATGTAAGGCAATTCCAGTAAAATGTATTGTTTCTGATTTGTCAGCTAGATAGTGAACTCTACCAATAATATTCCAAGAGATAATACCCTTGCTGTCCAGAATAACATGCCAGCTTCTTCACAGATATTCCACAGACCAAATTACACTAACACACTTACTATTGAATGGTTAGCCAATATAAAATTGAATAGAAAATACTTGCATCATAATCAGGCCTTTCCTCCTTCAGAATCAGATTTGAAGTCCCCTAATAATTTCCTCTGATGGACCACCCATACGATCACTTTCTTTCATTCTCCTAATTCTTTTTTATGATCCAGAAGATGCTATCAGGACAATATATACACTCTCAATAGATCCTGTAAGACTCTGCTGCCTCATAAGCCCTCTGTGACCCCCAACAGGTTGTTAGATTTGCTACTATCATATGATCAGGAGCATTGTAGATAGATGTTTGCGATACTAAAAACTCAACCATATGCCAGAGTACTTCCCTGTTCAGAAATATCATAGAATGCTTCCACCCTCCTTCTCCATTCCTGCACCAGGGAAAAGCCCAGTTATGTTATTTATCCTTCTGCAGCCCAGTAGGCAGTCAAACTGAGAGCTCACTCAACTCCTTGCAAAATAATAAGCCTGTTAGGCAGTGTGGAGAAAGGTGTGAGTCTACTTAACATTTTAGATTCAGTTGTTTCAAGTTTTGGTCAGTTCTCATTGCATTCTGAACAGGCTCATCCTTCATGGCTTGAACATTTGAGATATAAGATACATGACAGATACCTATAGATATTTAGACTAGCTCTTTCTTTTACAGACTTTTACAATATTAGTGCACATTCTCTAAGCCAAGCACATCACCATCTCAGTTCTTCCAAGTGATGCAAATTAGTCATGAAATGCCAGAATGACTAATTTTTCTGCACAACCACTCCAGCCAGAGTACAACAAGCTAATGCTTTTTTAATACGCTATTGCTGTTATTAAAACGCAAGCCAGTCATTAACTGTCTGTAACAATTTGTGTGGATTTATTGCTTAATTAGATTTTTACCTTCATTTGACAGGGGTTATTGAATATATCTTACATTCTTCCTATAAAGTCACAGTAAAAGTCTAAGTAAGTTTTTATATGAGCTTGTATTAAAATGCAATACAGTGATATATTAACTTACTTCATAATGTTTTAATAGGGCCCATTTTAACACAAAGCTATTTACATATTTGCATAATTTTCCTGGTCATTTTGCTCATTACCAAAGATATTTGTAAGGTTTAATGAGGATTTTTTTCCCTTGCAGCCCATACGCTCTTCCTTTGTAATGCTGCAATTAAGTTATAATGCTGGATTTGAAGAATTGTGGAAACTTCCAGAGTAAAAGATGGCAGGTGTCTAGCACAGAGGCCTCTTACTTCCATGCTCAGTCACATGTCTTCAGTACTTAATCATAAGGATGGGAGGAAAATCAAATGTTTCTTTAAAAACTCATAAATATTAATGTTACCTTGTGGGGTATATTTCCAAAGTAGAGCAAATTTGTTCCCTAATTTAACTACATGCTTTGCTAAGTAGAATTTTAAAATAGATTTATTTTGATAATTGCACTCAGAGCCAAATTCTGGTAATCTTAATCATTTCATGTAGCACCATTAAAAATGGAAAGCAGATACTGTCCTGTGTATTCACATTTCTCCATTCAGCCCTCTTTCCCATCTTCTGTTCATTGCTTTTCATGAGGTATAATGCTATTCCTGACTTTGCATGGCCAAATTTACAGTAGTGTAGACCCACCACTGGCTGAAAGTTGAGGCTCTTGGCCTCCAGGAGTTCTTCTGCACTCCCCACTCTGACTGCTGTGGCCAACACTTGTGCCTCTACCACTCTCTCAGTGAGCTCAAAAAAAGCCCCTAGGAAATCACAATGACATTTTCCATGTGGCCAGAGTTGTGAGCCCATCCTGAGCAAGCAGAGTTGTGAGCCCATCCTGTGCCACATGTGGAGATGACTTCAAACATTCTGACGAACACTGCAATGACTTCCAATACTTCTGCTCCCCCAGGCACCAGTTCCCAGGGTGCAAAAGAGTGGCAGCATGAAGAATCCAGGAGAACTTGGACCTCATTGAGGCACGGGGAGATGAGTTCATCCTCTTAATGCTCCAAACCAGCAAGAAGAATGTTGAAATATACAGCAGCATCGTAAGCTGCCTGGTGACTAAAGGATATTCCAGGGATGCCCAGTAGTTCTGAGCCAAGATCAAAGAGCTCAGGCAGTTCTAGCACGAGGTGAAAGAGGTGAGTGGATATTCTGGGGCAGCACCTCACACGTGCCACTATTTCAAGCAGCTGGTTGTGATTGGGGGCGGGGATGGCCAACTGCCTCAGCGTAGTTGTGTAGTCTTCCCAAAACATGCCCAGCATTTGTGCATAGAACAGCATGGTGGCAGAGGGTGTGGAGGAAGAGAATAACTAGCTGCTGATCTGAGAGAGCCAGGAGGTAGTTATGATGCTGGAGTTGGTCCCCTCCTCCCAGGATGTCTTCCAGCCCAGCACCAATCCTGGGGAGGGCACATCTGGTGAGTTCACAAACTTTTTCTAACTGCATGTGAGTTAAAGAAATGGGGTGTGATGTACAGTGCTCTCTTTGCCTACAAAGTGTGTGAGGGTGTGGAACAGTTTGTTAAAATGCCTGCAGACGGAGTAGAGTCTTGCTGCTCAGGTCCAAGAAGCTCTCAGATAGGAACTCTTTGATCCTTCTGACAAGGTTTTTAGGGAGGCCTGCCTTATGCCCACCTCCTTGATAGGATACCTTCCCATGCCAAGCCACCAGTAAATGGTCTGGCATCATTGACCCACAAATCATTTCAGCACAAGGCCCAGGTTTATGGCCATATTCAGTCAACATATGCTCCCAATTACTCGGTATGATTTGGAGAAGATAGATATCTCCCATGGCAACAGAAAGGGAGGAGGAGGGGAACCTATTTGCACCCTCCCCGGGAGGCCATGAGTGCTGGACACACATCACCCCTTCCACCACACATGCAGGAAAAGAAGCAGTTCCCTGGGAGGCAAAGCATGCCAGACACAGTGGGAAGCTGTCCCGCCCTGTCCGCCCCACCTCCACCTTTGGGCCTGCAAGCTCCTGTAGGCAGGGAAAATAGCACTGTCTTGTAAAGCTGTGTGTGCCAGAACTGGTATGTGCCAGACAGAGCAGGAAGCTGCCCTCTCCCATCCCCTCACCCCATCTGCAGGCTCCTGCTGTGGCTGGCCCCTTACCATGTTTGCCTGCCTCTGGACTGAGTGTGTCCCGATGCACCCGTGAGAAGTCTGGGCACCTGCTGTAAAGTGTGCATTTTAAAGCAAACATTTGGCCTTGCATGGAACACGTCTCCACTGTCTTTACAGAGACCCTTGGTATAAACTAACAGATTAGGATTAGGTTTAACACAATGTATCTCCTGTAACATCTGCCCTTGTAACTTTTCTTTGCAGCTGGAACAGCAGCTGGCTTGGCAAGAACTCTCCCTCTCCCAGCAACTTCCCACCCGGCTCAGATCCACAGGTGAAAGTGGACAAGGGAGGAAATGTTCCATGAACAGATGGAATGCATGCACTCCCTCATAGAGGAGATGTAAGCCAAGCACCTGCACTGGATCACTGAGCACCAGGAGAGGTGAGCCACCAAGGAGCAGCTGGCCAAACAGGATGAAACCATGTTTGCCTGCCTGACCACTCTTAGGGAGCGCCTAGAGGCATTCATGGAGTGGGCCACCTCCCAGACTCCGCTCGCTCTGATGACAATCCTGGTCCCTCCTCTTCCAGCCCCATGGGTGCCACTCCCAGGGTCCCCACAGGCTGCCAGTGCTCCAGGACATGGCAGGGAGGGAGAGAGGGGGATGGGACCTCAGAGCAGCTGGACCAGCCAGGGCCTCTGGAGCCAGAAAGCAATCCCCACCTGCATTCCTGAGTTTCCCTCCCTCCTCTGATTTCCCAGTTCATTCTTTTTCCAGCTGTTTTCCCCAAATATAAAACTTCTGTTCTTTGAACAACAGTCTCTTTATTACTCGTACTGCAGGAGTGGGGTGAAGCATTAAAGGTAAACACAGGAAATGCAGGGGCACCTTCTGAAGAACCACCGAGCAGAGTCTCAAAAGAGGCTTTACATAAAACTGTCCTTCATGGCATCTCTGATATGCCTTGCCTCTTGCTGTGACTTCTTTATGGCCCTGGTGTCTGGCTGCTCAAACTCTTTGGCTAGGTACTCTGCCTCATCTCCCCCATCCTTCCAGAAAAGTCTCTCCCTTATTCTCGCACAGTTTATAGGGCACAAAACAGGCTAATACCACAAAAAGACTGTTGCATTTGCTGGTATCTGACGAAGTCAGGAGACTCCAGAACCATCCGTTAAATGTCCAAATGCACATTTGCCCACCATTCTGCACTTTAAGCTTAGGATGTCGTGGTGATAGCATATATGCATCACCTCTAGCTGCTTCATGTTTGCCTGCAAGAGGAATGAGGTTTCTGAGCCATATACCAGTTTAGGCAGCACACAGATTTGATAGATCCTGAACTCTGTCTCAGATCAGATACTTTTTTGTTTCCATTAGTGAGATATAGACTTAATGCAGGAGACAGCAAGACTCTTCATTGAAGAACATCCAGTTTGCTGCACCCATTTGAACTCTGCTTGCATCCTAAGTAGAGAATCTGTCATCATTCTCTGAGGTATTTGGTCCCCACAGAGGCATTGAGAGTTCTGGTAGTCAAGCCACAGACATTGGTCTTCTTTCATGAGATGTTCAGTCCAACAGTGGATTAAAATTCAGCTTGAGAATTTCATGCAAACTCTTTTGGTGAGTTGAAACACATTGGATTGCTATGAAGAAATTATAAAGGAAGGTTATCTAGAGTCCCACTCCAACTGGATTCCCCAACAAGAAGGCATGGACTTAGGAGTCCTCTTCAATAGAATGAAAATATGACAGCTGCCATAAAAATGGTGCATAGGAAATGCGTAAAGACCAGGTAAAAGAACTAAGAAGAAGATAACTATTTGCTGCAATTTTGCCCTCCTAGTTTTCATTCAAGAAAACTAGCACTAGACAATGTTTAGTTTAGCTTGATTTTTAGTTATTTGCAGCACTGAAAAAAAATAAGTGAATAATTTACTGAACTTATTTAACATTTTTTCTGCTCATGGAATGTCCATGAGTATCATATTTTCCAGCAATGTACTTATTGGAAAATACTTGGCATATTTTTGCAAATATGTCTTTAATCTATGGATTATAAACAGTTCAATGGGAATAAATTGATAATTAAAACTGAAGCTATATCAATTTATTGTATGTAATTACATAACCTACATGATATTTTTTTCTTCCCTAATTGGCTGAATGCAATTTATAGGATAGGTTTCAGGGAGCCAATGGAACAATGGATTTCTTAAAGAGGGATAGCAGAAAAGCAGCAACAGATGTCCTTTTTGGAAAAATTATGCCTTTTGTTTTTCATTTTATGCAGCCCTTTCCCCAGGAATAATTCCTAGAAAAAAACAGCCTTTTGCTAAATGTATTGTCTAGGTTAGAAATTTAAATTTAATTTTGTCTCATCATATTCATGCAAGGCAATTGTGCATGCCTGGTCCTAATTACAACAATGAGGTCTGATGCTTGGCTGATTCATTTAGATGTCAGAGACATGAAATACAGAAAAGGGCTTTAGAAACCCAAATGCCCTTGCTTTTTAGGGCAGTATCTGAAAATGATTTTCAGGGTACGTGACTTTAATCTTTACTTTTAGTGATCAAGGTGTGCCTGAAAGTTTAAATTTCAACCTCCACCATATGACTATTTATACTTTAGTGGAAAGTGAATACAAATTCGATTAACAAAAGCAAATGATTATTTTTGAGAATATGTTTTCATGTTTTAGCCAAGCTTTTTAAGAGAATTTGTTTAATTTAATTTAATTTAATTTAATTTAATTTGTCTTTAAAATAATTGCTTATTTTTTGCATGTCAGCATATCTCTTTTTCCTTTCAAAACTTCCTTGGAAATGATTCTGTTTGCATGACCAATGCTGCTGGCTGAGTCACGGGCCCTTCATAGATTTATGGATTTTATAGTTAGAAAGGACTATTATGATCAGATAGTCTGACTTCCTGAATAACAGACCTATGAACCTCACCAAATAATGTCTACAACAAACCTATTGCTTCTGTTTGAGCTATATCACCTATTTAAAAAATCCATGATTGGATACAAAAAGCACCTGCATTCCAAAGCAGAAGAATCTGAAGAATCAAAAATCATAGAACTGGATTGGAATTCAAGAGGTCATCGAGTCCAATCCCCTGCCCTCACAGCAGGACCAAGCACTGTCTAGATCACCCCAACAGGTGTCTGTCTAACCTGCTCTTACATATCTCCAGTGGTGGAGATTCCACAACCCCCCCAGACAATTTATTACAGTGTTTAAGCACCACACATTTAGGTGACATTTAGGAAGTTTTTCTAAATGTCCAACCCAAACCTCTGTTGCTTCTTGTCCTATCCTCAAGGCCAAGGAGAACAATTTTTCTCCCTCCCTCGTGACACCCTTTTAGATACTTGAAAACTGCTATTGTGTCTCCTCTCAGTCTTCTCTTTTCTATACTAAACAAGTTCAATTCTTTCAGTCTTCCCTCATAGAGTCATGTTTTCTAGACATTTAATGATTGTTTTGTTGCTCTTCTCTGGACGTTCTCCAATTTCTCCACATCTTTCTTGAAATGTGGTGCCCAGAACTGGACACAATACTCCAACTGAGGCCTAATCAGCACAGAGTAGAGTGGAAGAATGACTTCTTGTGTCTTGCTCACAACATTCCTGTTAATGCATCCCAGAATCATGTCTGCTTTTTTTGCAATAGTATCACACTGTTGATTCATGTTTAGCTTGTCGTCCACTATGACCCCTAAATTCCTTTCTGCAGTACTCCTTCCTAGACAATCAATTCCCATTCTGTATGTGTGAAACTGATTGTTCCTTTCTAAGTTGAGTACTTTGCTTTTGTTCTTATTAAACTTCATTCTGTTTACCTCAGACCATATCTCTAGTTTGTCCAAATCATTTTGAATTTGACCCTATCCTCCAAAGAACTTGCAACCCTTCCCAGGTTGGTATCATCTGCAAACTTAATAATCATGCCCCTTATGCCATCTTCTAAATTATTGATGAAGATATTGAACAGAACTGGTGCCAAAACAGACTCCTGCAGAACCCCACTTGTTACGCCCTTCCAGAATGATTGTGAACTGCTAACAACTACTCTCTGAGGGTATGTCTACACTACAGCGCTATTTCAAATTAATTTAATTCAAAATAGTTAATTTGAATTAAGCTAATCCAAAATAATGCATCGAGACACAAAATCTAATTCAAAATAGTGTTTTGCTATTTCGAAATAGCGCGTCCACACTGATTGGACACTGGATCGCATTTAAGGGCAGCTGAAACAGATTCCAGCAGGGCCTGCATTGTGGTCAAGGGAGCCTGAAGGCCCGATTTAGATGCCTCCTCACCCACATTGATCTCTTCCAGCACAATATTCCGCATGTGGAGGCAATGTGCTGTATGCTCCACAATTTATATGAGAGGAAGGGGGAGGCTTTCCTGCCAGCCTGGATGACAGAGGCTGACCACCTGGCTCACCAGTATGCACAGCCCAGCATGGCTGCCAGCCGGGAGGCCCTTCGGGGGGCTGTCTGCATCCAGGAAGCCCTGAGGGAGAGCTTCCAGGTGGACGAGGACTGAAGTCCCACTGGCGTGCCCCACTAGGGCCTTGTGCCTTACATTCCACCCCCACCTCCTTTCCCTTTCCCCTTCCTAACTCCACTTCCTGATGTACAATAAAAACACCCATGTTGCCACAAAAAAACTCTTTATTTAACATAACTGTGGTTGGGGGAGGGGCAGAATGAGGGCGGGAGAGGGGAGGGGGAAACCTGGGAGGAGGGAGCTGGAACGGGGAGGCAAGGGGAGGAAGGGGGAGGTGAAGCTCAGGGTTGGGGGTCTTGCCGGCCCTCTCGTCTCTCAGCACTGCACGTGCGGGGGCCTCAGCATCTCCGGGAGGGAGTGGGTATGGAGGGTGGGGCAGGAGGGACGGGGGGCAGAAGAAGGGGAAGGGGAGTAGGGGTGAGAGGAAGAGCAATAGCTGGGGCAGCCGCAGAGGCTGGAGCAGCAGTCGGCAGCAGTGATTGCACCAGGGTCTGTAGGTGCTCGTGGAGGGCCCAGCCCTGCTCCCGCAGCTCCCGCAAGCTCTCCCGCTGCAGCACAGATCCTCTTACACCCAGTGCTCCTGGCTGTGGACCTGCCTTCCCTGTAACCGGTGCAGCCCAGGTGCGGGTGGATGTTCCAGGCAGGGTGGTGTGCCCTGTACTCTCAGGTGCTGCGGCTGTGGTAAAACAAGAGAAGTGGCTTCCTGTGGACACAGTGGGTGAAACCCAGCCCCACTCTGCAAGGCAAGGATGGCAGGTCTCCACACCATCACGTCCTGCTATCCCAGGGAGTGTGAGCTGGCCCAGGACTGCACCCCAGCCTCTGTGCTGCCTATAGTGCAGTGAGGAGGTGGGGGGAAGGAAGATGTGCCCTGCCTCTGTGTAGAGGGGGATTCTGGAGGGTGGGCACTGTGCAGTGTCTCTCCCCAGGGTCAGGAGCCTGTCATGTGCCTTCATGTGTAGACACGTGTGGGGAACAGGCCAGGGCCCATGCATGGCACCCAGCTGGGGCCACATGTCCCGGCTGACACAGCAGATGCACAGGTTGCTGCCTGCTCCGTGGTCATCAAGGCCCATGCGCAGGGTCCCTGGGCTCCTCCTCCTCCCCACCCCACATAAGGGGCCCGTGATAGCACTCACATGTGGAGGCCTCCTCGGCCTCGGATGAGGCTACTGACGGGCTCTCCAGTATGGCTGAGGGGTCCTGGGTGCACGGTATGCTCTCTGCAGGCTCCTGCGGCTCCTGGCTGCCATCCTCCTCCTCTTCTTCCTCTTCCCCTGTGTTAGGGGCAGGGCCCTCTGCCCGGGGACAATGACCACCAGGGTGGCATGGTCTGTCTGACCCCCCAGGATGCAGTCCAGGGCCTCGTAGTGCGGACAGGCCTCCAGGTCAGCCCCTGGTTGGAAGCCCCTGGCGTAGGGCTACCGCAACTCTGATTTTAGTTCGCACCTGCTCCTGGCTGCGCATGTGGCTTCTTGTGGCCAGGTTGGCAGACATGCAGCTATAGATGGCTGCATTCCTGCACCAAGGTGGAGATTGTGGGCAATGGAGGCCTCCCCACAAACCTCAATGAGATCCACGATCTCCGCACTAGACCAGGCAGGTGCCCGCCTTTTGCAGTCCCTGGCAGACTCCTGGAACCACCAGCCTGGTCCTGGGGAGCGGTGGAGGGCTGGGGGGCATCAGGTTGCTGGCTCATCCTGCTGGCTGTGTGCTGGCAGGCTTGCAACTGGCACAGGCACTGTGCCCAGAGTCTGCCCCTTTAAGGGCTCCAGGGCTGGGAGGGAGCAGAGGAGTTTTCCTGGTTGTGCCCTGAGTGGCCACCAGGGCTCCCCGGGAAGGGCTGGAGGCCCCCTATTTCGAATTAAGTGTCTACACAGCACTTAATTCAAAATAGCTATTTTGAATTTGGTGTTATTCCTCGTAGAATGAGGTTTACCAAATTTGAAATAAACACTCGGCTATTTCGAATTAACGGCTGTTATTTCGAATTAACTTTGTAGTGTAGACATACCCTGAGAATGGTTATTCAACCAATTATGCAACCAGCTTATAGTAGCCCCATCTAGGTTATATTTCCCTAGTTTATTGATAAGAAGGTCATGCGAGACCCTGTCAAATGCCTTGCTAAAGTCTAGGGATACCACATCCACCACTTCTCCCTTATCCACATGGCTTGATATCTTATCAAAGAAAGCTGTCAGATTGGTTTGACATGATTTGTTTTTTTACAAATACATGCTGGTTGTTTCCTATCACCTTCTTATCTTTCAGATGTTTGCACATGGATTCCTTAATTACTTGCTCCATTATCTTCCCTGGCACAGAAGTTAAACTGACTGGTCTGTGGTTTCCTGTGGTCTGGTCTTCTGGAATCTCTCCTGACTGCCATGATTTTTCAAATATGAAAGCTAAAGGCACAGATACCTCCTCTATCAGCTCCTTCAGTATTCTAGGATGCATTTCATCAGGCCCTGGTGACTTACAGATATCTAACTTTTCTAAGTTTTTTTAATATGTTCTTTTATTTAAGCGACGAGGAGTCCTGTGGCACCTTATAGACTAACTGAAGTGTAGGAGCATAAGCTTTCGTGGGCAAAGACCCACTTCGTCAGATGCATGTCACAGGACTCCTCGTCACTTTTGCAGATTCAGACTAACATGGCTACCTCTCTGATTCTTTTATTTAAACTTCTAAACCTACCCCATTTCCACTAGCATTCACCGTGTTAGGCATCCTGTCAACATCCATCTTCTTGACGAAAACTGAAACAAAGAAGCCATTAAGCACCTCCCTCATTTCCAAGTTTCCAGTTATTGTTTCTCCCTCTTCACTGAGCAATGGGCCTACCCTGTTCTTGGTCTTCCCCTTGCTTCTAATATACTTGTAGAACATCTTTTTACCCTTTATTCCTCTAGCTAGATTTAGCTTGTTTTGTGCCTTTGCCTTTCTAATCTCGCCTATGCGTACCTGTATTCTTTGCTTATATTCATCCTTTGTAATCTAACCTAGTTTACACTTTTTATATGATTCCTTTTTGATGTTTAGATCATATAAGATCTCCCCGTTGATCCAAGGTGGTCTCCTGCCATACTTTCTATCTTTCTTATGTAGTGGAATAGTTTGCGTTGGGGCCCTTAATAATCTCCCTTTAAAAAACTGCCAAAAGTCTAAGACCATAAAGGGGCCACTTGAGAGCTTCACGGAGCTCTTTTCAGTTTATCCCATGTTTGCCTAAAAAAGTTGTCATACAAGAAGGTGATGATGTCTGATATTATGAATACTATACAGCCACAATTGGGCCAAACATCCATGTGTGGAAACATACAGCTGTTCCCCGAGTTACGACCACCTCCACTTCGACCATCTGCACTTACGACCAAAGCGGTCATAAATGCAGATCCAAGCTACGAACGGCGATCCGTGCTTACAAACAGCGCGGTCGCCATGTAACTCTATGGGATCTGAGTTACGAACACTTCGAGTTTCAGACCAAGTTTTGGTCTGTAACTTGTTCGTAACTCGGGGAGCAGCTGTATAATGGGAGCCCCATCACAAAAACCATATGGGTAAGGCAAACTGGAGAACTCAGGATAAAATTAGATACATGAAACAGATGGGAGAGTGCAAGGTAACAATAAATTAGTGTGATAAGCAATGGCAAAAGAACACCAGCTGCTTTTTATCACAGAGCAGTGGGAGGCAAGAACTCAGGGTTCTGTTCCAAATGCAATAATGGCCTTGCACTGTGATCTTGAGGTAGTCCCTTACAATCTCGCTCATTGATTTTAACTTACCCATTTGTCAAGTGAAAGTAATAATATTTACATCTAGAAAAGATGTGATGCCTCATTAATAAGTGATTGTAGTGAGCTTTTATAAAATCACATGAAAGATGCTACGTATTAGGACTGAAAAGTTATAGTTATAGTTTAGTTATATAATTGAGTGATAAAAAATCTAAAACAAAGCAGAATGATGTCATCCACAATGCATCAATTAAAGTTAAGTGAAGTAATGAGAGTGAAATAATCCTCTATTTGATTCTACTCCTTAGTAGAAATAAAAAAAAAAATCACAAAAAAGTAGAACCATATTTCAACATTTACACTGTTTTGTGTAATTTGTAAGTACAACATTGGTACTAGCATTCCTTGCTTACTGTTGTTGACATGGTGGTGTGGTCTTCATAATGTCCTAGAAAATCTCCCAAAAAGTACACTGAGGAATTTATATAAAAACTAGATTCTAGAGAACTAGGAGAATACACGTGTTCAGGAGCAGATCACGGGTTTTATTTGTCTAAATAAAATAGTTCATTAAAAGATCAGAGGCACTGAGAAAGAGATAAAAACCTTTCAAATCCAACAACTAAATGATATCTTGTATTAAATAGTTCTTATTAAACTCTTTAGTACAGAATAAAGCAATATTATTTTGAGCCCTGTTGAAGAAATCAACATTGGTTGCAGGTATCCCCAAAAGCCCATTCTAGGGATGTGTAATACAGGTTAAACCTCTCTAGTTTGGAACCTTTCGGACCTGACCAGTGCTGAAGAGAATATGCTAAACCATAGGAGGTCAATGTTGTCTAGCAGCATTACCAGCACTTCCACTGCTTACTGGGCTCTTAGAAGATATTTAGGTATAATTAGAACACTAAGAGCCAGGATTGGTGGCTGTAACAGACTTTATGGGACCACTGGAAACTAGCCACCCCATAAGTAGGCACCTAGCTAACTAAAATCATACCAGATCAGAGAGTGCCATACTAGAGAAGTTCAACCTGTACAATAAAAAAATGCTATCAATTGTATTTCAAAATGTTTTCTTTAGGCAATGATATGGGAAGTAAATAATAAAAACCTGCACAAGAGTATGCATACACATCACAGAAAAACTTGTGGCTGGCCTGTGCCAGTCAACGTAGACTGTGAGGCTGTTACATTGCTGTGTAGATTTCTGGGCTCTTGTTGAGGCTGGGCTCTGGGAACCTTCCAACCTGTAAATTTATTTTTACTGTGCAGACATACCCTACATTTGATAGCCTACGATGGCTTACTTTGCACACATTTCTCTTGATTTTCACATTCACTTCTGCACCTGTTTGTTGCTGCTGTTGTTCACAATGCAGTATTTATGGATGCAGAATCCTGGCTGCTAGGTAAATTGAAGAGCTAATAGACCGGTATTTCTAATTTGCAACATCACAAAAGAAGGCTCTTGTTGACATCTGTCAATATTATTACTGAGCTCATGCTCCCAGTCTGTTCTAAATGAGGAGGCAACCATTTGGGTTTCTCCTCACAGCACCAAACAGTTAGCTCTATTCTTGAATTTACTAGCCAGGCATCATCATCATCATTTGGCAGAGATACAGCTAAACTATTAGTGAGAATAGAATAGAATTTGTGATCAGTCTGCACCCATTTTTAGAAGCTAAACATTTTATTTGACATGGTCTTTTCCAATAGTACCTGAAAATGTGTATAATGCTCCTTCTGCTAAAATTCATGGGATTTACAAGGTCATCAGCCCATCTGCACATGAGAAGCATTTCAATTATTTTCTAGTCCATTAAATATTGCAGATTTTTAAGGTGACCTTTCCTCTCAATAAGCTGTTATTTCCTTCCTCTAGTAGAGATCAAGGTTAACATAGCCTGAAGCTTAGATTTAATTACTGTGTAAACCTAGGAGAAAGATATTTTTCTCCTAGGTTTATTTTCCCTTATAGATGTCTTCTAATTAAAGATAGATAACATTTTCAATAGAATTTACGAACATATGTAATCAGGAAACTAGCTCTGCTCACCAAATAATGTTGCACTGTAAAAGGATTCATAGTCCCCACTCATTGGCTGAGGAAAGTGGTTATATCTTTCCCTCACTTCTAGAGGAAGCAGCACAGTGACCAGTCCTGAATGTAGGGTGGATGGTTGAACAGTGACAGGGTCCAATTAATTCTCACTGACTACTTTTAGCTGATGCAAGCTACAGTTTTTACCTTTAGGGTTGGGTTGTACCCAGACATCTTGGGAGTCCATTGAGGTTCTGGTGTAGACTTCCCCAGGGCAAGGTGAGAGGAAAGGCAAGTATAGACTGTAGGTGAAGAACTATACCATGAAATTTTGGAAAGGGTAGTGCAGTGGTTCCTTTGACATTGTGCCCAAACCTGACATAGGACTTGCAGGAGACGCTACTGGGGTTGTGTCTTTCCACTGCCCATATGCTCAAGCTAGGCCTTAGAGGCACAGGGAGCCCTTTTGTTGGGTAAAGCACTGATAAACATAACCAACAAAATTAAGAATGGATAAAAACTGGAATCAATTCCCTTCTCCCAAACAAATCCTTTTCAATGCTTGATAGTGGGCCTTTCTAGGAGAGTGTCATTCTTCACATTTCTCATGCTGGTTTACAATCAAACACACCAAAAAGGTGTTTGAAACTCCACTCAGACATGCACAGTAGCTCCCTGGCTCCCAGAAGGCCTGTCCCATGTCTGCTATGCAACATTCACTGTGATAAGAAGGAGAAGTCTGACTTTTCAGCGGAACCATTGTAATAATCTGATCTGCCCCTTAGTTACTGATTCAAATCAGGCTCAGAGAAGAAAAATATTATGGTCTTGCAATTCAGTTGCAGAACAGAGGCTGATTTTCTGTGATTTTCTCAGTGATTTTCTGGCGAAAGCAAGGGTCTGCCTCTCAAGCAGTAGTTTGAGCAAATGCTGAGAGAGTCACGTGGGATTTAAAGGTATCCTGTGTGGGATGAGATTCATGAGATCTGAATTCTATTCTTAATTACCGTATGGCACCATTCCGTGCCTCAGTTTCCCCAGTTGAAGAGTCGGGATAACAGCACTTAGCCACCTTTGGCCAAGATCACTGCTAAAAAACTTGATGTATCTGCATATTATTTTCTGTTATGCTTACTATAAAGGAACAGACACATTTGCTGAGCTGTAGGAAGCTTGTATTGCCTCTGATGAACCAGTTCTGTGATAAATAGTGGACATCAGCTTCCTTGCCCATCATTCTAGTACCTGTCATAGCCACTACAGATATTTTTAGAAAAAAAAAAGATCAGAAAACCTACATTTATTCATGCTTCTTTATAGATGGCATATGTACAGTTCTGTTAGCTTTTTTGAAAAAACATGTGAAACATTATGAATTGCAGATGAAATCAGTGGAGGGAGAAAACTGCATAAATGTACATTGAAGCTATGTTCCCAGTCACCCCCGTGAGAATGTTTTGGTCCTTTGAGGCTGCGTCAAGTTGCACTATGGATAGCTACCAATGGTGTACTGCTCTCTGCATCAATGCAAGCAATGCTATGGAAGTCACGGTCCAACAATATGGTGAGTGCTTTATGGACATGCACAGTTGATTTAATTACTGCTGTGGCTAGATGCTGACTAAATTTAAATCAACTTAAATTTGTAGTGTAGATTTGCCCTCTGACTGTAGAGTGAGCAGAGTCAGGCTAATGTTGAGTGCTTTTGAAAATCCCATCCAAACTTCATGAATCTCTATAAAGTCACAGTAGGTCCAACAAACCAAAAAAGTATTAGTATCTTTGAAAATGAAGGTATTGTCCTGGTTCACAACTGAATTAGTCCACTGAATTATACTAGCACAGTGATGAATCAGGACAATAATTAAGCTTAACACACACACACACACACACACACACACACACTCTTATCTTACTGAGGGGAAAACAGTTGACTAAATTATTTGCAACTTATCTTATCATCTAACAGTCTATTTGAGAACAAGTTCACTGTTTCACCAGAGTGCCAAAATTCTTTGCATAAATTGTTCATGATAGATAACTTAACTGACTGTGACATTAAGAATGAGTTCCATGTTATAAATACCCTAAAGATCCACCTAAGCCCAAATGTTGGCACTTCCAGAGATGAAATAGTTACAGCCTCCAGAATGCTATCTCTATCATATTAAAGTCACTCCCATCATTATCTTCTTTGACATTATTCCAATTTTCTAACTAATAGAGAGGGCCACCTTTAGATGCTTATATCTCAGTGCAGCTTCTTTTTATTTTTGACACAGTTTTAATCATCCTTCCTGCCGAAGGCTGCTAGGTGTTGCCATCCAACCTGTGCAAAAGGCTGAATGATAAACAGGCACAATGTTGTACAGTCAGTGCTAGGTTTTTATTGGTGTGTTTGTTTATTTTTTGTAATAGACAATCGATGTGGCAGAGGTTGTGAGTTGGCCTCCGTTTCAGGCTAAATTGATTGATAAGCATAGACTAAGGTTGGAGGAAGGGACACAATCTAATTCTCATCAGAAAGCTAATCTTCAAAGGTTATGGATGGCCTACAAGTCTCTCTTTGTTATGCCTGGCCTATCATCCTTTCAGTTTCAGATATGAGGTTCTGTGCCATTTCCCTAGTTATATTATCCCTCCAAGTATTTCAGCTTTAGTAGATTCCAAAACCCAGTGCCTCCTGCTTTATGACAATACTTACCAGGAGCATACACCAGTAGGAATGGAAAGGCTTTGGGTTAGAGTTGGGTCAAATTTTTTGGTCAAAACTTTTTTCTGACCAAAAATGCAGATTTAGCAGAATTGAAATGTTTTGTGAATTTGTGTGGGTTTCACCTAATTGTTTCAGTTGGAAAGAAAACCTAAACAAATTTTCCCCAAAACTGAAACATGATGATTGTTTTAGTTTGAAATGAGTTAACGTAATCATTTCCTTTATTTAAAAATCAAGAATGTTTTAATGTTAAAATTCAAATGACACATTTTGTTCAACCTGAGATAATTTTTTTAAAACATTTTATTTTCCAAATTTTCCAAAAAATTGTTAAATCCTCATCCCCACCTTTAAAAAAAAAAGTCCAGTCCCCCAGAAAAAATATTCACACAGCTCTAAAAAGATAGGATTAAATGTGTCAGATAATATAAAAGGGCTGACTGCATACAAAACTCAAATTAAATCCAAAACAAATTTATAAGGCACGTTAAAGGTTGTTTTAATTATTCCACACCGCTGTATTTCTGGGTCAGGCTGGAAAAACAAATCCTGAAATGCATCAGTGATAGTCAGAGAAATTCTGGTCCCATTGAAGTCAATGGAAAAGCTCCCATTGTCTTCAATAGGATCCAGAATTCACCCATGGTATTTTTGAGCCAACCAAGAAATATTAGAAATAGCATAACAAAGTTTGTTCTATTAAGACTTCAGTGCAATTATTCAGGTGTAAGTGGGTCTAAGAGTTCTGATAAACTCCAGGTTACTATTCAAACTTGTTCGGTGCTAACCTATGTAAAATCTAGATATAAAATCTTTGGGGGAAAGAGATGGCATGCTCCCATGCAGATCCAGGGCTCTGTTTTTTTGAAGGCAGATCTGATACACAGCTTTGATTTGACAAAAGGGCTTGACGTACAGTATGGCCCTAATTATACTCCAGAATAGTTTCACACAACTCCCATTGCTATTTTCTCCCCAACTATGGGCCTGATCCTAAATGTTCTGAGCCTTCTCATGTACCACTGACTTTCAGGGGAGTTAAAGACAGAATGCCCCTTGCTGGCCCATATCTTCTCTCTTTTTTTACATAACATACCCTAAAGCTATATTAGCTTTTTTGGTGAAATGGCTAAGCTCATCTATGAGTTAATGTCCTTTCCCATCTCTGTGAATGCATATGTTTATAATTTAATGTCCTATGCTTTGCTTGCCTATAATAAACCCTTATGAGTAAAGTTTGTTCTAAACCAAATGGGAGTTTAGCATGATGTTGCCATGAAAACCTGCCATGTGGAGTCACCTGAAGTGAAATCCTGGCCCTATCAAAGTCAATGGGAGTTTGCTGTTTGCTTGACTATGACCAATATTTCACCTAAGGAATCTTTCCATTGACTTCAGTTGGCTTTGGATCAGCCCTTATATTAGGGGAAACATGTCTGTCTGTTGGGTCAAGGAGATATGTTAATTATGATGATTCACTATGGTAGTAGGTGTATAAATGTACCTAATAGTAATAATATATAATTTTCAGTAACTTTGGATCAAAGCATTTTACTATTGCCATAATAATTAGGTCCCTTAGTAACGTCTCCACCTTAGAATTACTGAATTCTACAACCACTTTGTGTTATTTTCTATGTTTTCCTAATTTTTCCTACTTCTAAGTTTTCTGGCCCAGTCCCTGAGGCCTGTCTGAAATGCACAGAATGCAGGTTAGCAGGTGTGCAGGCTTAAAGACTCCTTTCTTACCCACACTTTGAAATCATGAACCCACTGAAATCAATGGCGAACTTGACTGCAAGTGGGGCCAAGGTTTATCCTACAGCATCACACATAATCAGCCATCTTGTCAGCTGTCAGAGTTTCCAGGCTGAAGTAAGAGTAGATACAGGCTAGAACACAGGCTGGCTTGGAGCAGGAGGATGACATATCAGCAGGGGCATTCTGTTGAAACTACTGGCAACGGCAGTGTCCCTAATCAAATAGCGATGCAGAGCAGGCTAGAGAGATTAGTTCCCCTCAGACCATATATACCTGCCATGGAATCACCTGGAGCGAGGTGAGGGGGTCCTCACTGGTAGTTTGGCTGAAGCCTGGTTGGATAGACAGACTCTGTCACAAGATCTGCAGGTAGTTGGCTCTGATGACTCAGGGATGACTCAGACTTTTAAAAAGTTCAGGCTCAGAGGTACCACAGTGGGGCAGTAAGGGGTGAGCTGATCTGCCACTGACATCAGGATTAAAAAAATAAAATTTGGTTTTAGATTAAAATGTCAGTTGGAAAGGATCATGGAGCAAATCTTTTGCGTTGCCATGCCATGTTGTTTCAGTCTGGAATTGTTTCATTGGTTATACTTTAACTACTGGTTGTTTACTTTAAAATAATGAAGCCTTTCTGGCTGCTTTTCAGCTGAAGAGGGGCATGTTCCTACATTCATTTTCAACCAATTTGTCCTCGGTCTCTCAAAGGAATAGGAGGTTAGCCAGGACTGTAGAATCTGTCTGCAGTAAAGAAATGCTTTTGTTAATGAGATTTAACCCAATTTGACTGAAGAAAATAACTTTTAAAAAGCACACTGTTTGCTCCCATGAATTTCAATAACAGCAAAGCAATGCTGAAAACCTTTTAAGTGAAACTGAGCTAGATTTCATTAGCAAAACAAAAAATGTATTAAAGCACGTCTCCATAGTTTAAGAATTATATGGTCTGTATTAAGAAATGTGAACCACGTAAACTAAAAAATTAATTTTATAAGAAATTGCTTACACATACCCCATTTGGATCAGCTATATGGTGCATTGCAAATGCAAACCTGTGTTTCTAGCCATCTCTCATGTGCAACAAAGAGGGTAAAAATAGAAGGCAATTCTGCTTTTCACCAGCCTCTTAGTGTTTTTCTTGCCATCCCTTGCAACTTCTGATGGTAAACCTTGTGCTGACTGGCATAAATCATGAAACTTTCACCATTCGTTTTCTGAAGAACTGCTTATGACCATATCTTTCATCAACCGCTGCCGCAACACACATGTTATTTCTGTGATTAAGTGCCCTTATGAACTAGAACATGTTACTAAAAGCTACTAGAGCATTTCAAAAGTGCATATTATAAAGGAAAAGTATAATAAGATAGTCACTCAGCATAGGCTTTGACCCATTTAATCGGGAGATTTCCTCATTATGCAATTTATTGAAGTACAGAAACCAAATTTCTTTCAAGCACAAGTTATAATGTAAGTAAAGTGATAAAGTGCTAATGAAAACAAAGCATTTCAAATCACTATATTTAATAGCATTTTATCAAGTGGTTAGGCAGACTTATGGATTTTATTACAATTTTTGCTAGCAATCATTAATCTGCTGGAAGTTTCCTAGCAATCAGGGACTCGTTTCATTATTTTAAAACTCTAACTATAACAACTCACACTTTTCTTTGTAATAAATGACTGTGCTTTCATTGAAGCATAGAGTGAACAATGTGGTCCCTTTTCATCCCTTTTTTTTTTCTTTGTTTCTGATCACTTGCTTCCATGGCAACTCAATGTCCCTTTCTACAATGAGGTTCCAAATTTCTTAATTAAGCACTAATTTACAGAGTATTTCTGGGCTTATCAATAGTCTTTTTACCTTTGCAGCAACAATATTGTGATTTGACAAAGATGAATTTGTTCTATGTAGAAACGAGACATGGAAACTAAAGCACTGGCTCCTAATTCTTTTGTAGAAATTACTTGCATATATATATATATATATATATATATATATATATATATACACACACACACACACACACACACACATACATACACAGAGAGAGAGAGAGTGAGAGATATGAAGTATTTAACTATTCTTTTATTCCCCTCAGATACTCAACATTTTATTTAAGTTTAAATTTTCATAAGTTACTCCTTCAACAAATGGTCACTTTAATATTTTATTATGGTGAATGATTTGTAATCAGGGAAACATTTTGATCATTTAAAATCTTTTAAAAATCTTTTTAAAATAATATATTTTTGGAGGGATATACTTGGGTGTGACTAGGATATATAAACCTGGGGAGTTGCTACCAGTTGTGGTATGGAGATAAACACAAATTTTATATGGACCATAGGGCTCTTAGTTTGTTTAACCAAGCTCTGTTTTCTTACAACTCTGCTACATTGCTTCACTAATGAAACCCTGGATATATTTCCTAGATCTGCTACAAGTTTCCTATAGGACATAAACTGCAAAGAAAAACTCATGACACTGAGGGCAAATCTACACTGCTGGTTAACCTGATTTAACGTATATTGCTCAGGGGTTTGAAAAGCCCCACCCCCATGTGACATAAATTTAATGCTGTCCTCACCAGAGCTATGTTGACAGCAGATTCTCTCCCCACTGGCTGGGCTTCAGAGCTCAGGCTCCATCCTCAACAGGAACATTTAGGGTGTGTCTAGACTACAGGGTTTTGTCGACAAAAGTGGACTTTTGTTGACAAAACTATACCTGCGTCTAAACTACCGCTGAGTTCTGTTGACATAACGTCAACAGAACTCAGCAGTTTTGTCGACGCTGGTAAACCTCATTTTACGGGGCATAACGCCTTCTCTCGACAGAGTTTCTGTCGACAGAAGGTATTATTGCATGTAAACTGTCCTTTGCGTCTACACTACCATGTCGACAAAGCAGCGTGCTTTGTCGACAGAACTGAATGTAGTGTAGACACTCTTTGTCGACAGAAGTTTTGTCGACAGTATCTGTTGACAAAACTTCTGTCGACAAAAGCCTGTAGTCTAGACGTACCCTTACACTGATCTTTTTTTTAGCCCTGCAACACAAGGTCAAGTCAATTGACTGAGTTTCACCATCAAGGGTTTTTCTTTGCAGTGTGAACATACTATCTTTGTCCTCAGACATACAATGTCGGCCAAAATCCTAGTGTAGGCTGGTCTAGAGGTGAGAGCGATTTTAATGGCTAAAAGTGTATACTAGATTTTTATCTGTGAGGCTAGCTTTAACTCAGCCACAATGGTATTTATTGTTTACAACTATGTCCACACCCCGACAGTGAAGACTTAATTCAGCTCATTAATTTTTGTCATAGCTAGAGTCTGAACATATTTAAATAATTGACTTTTATATGTGTGGACAATACCTTGGATGGAGTTCACGAAAAGCTTGTTGAGTGAGAACGGGATATCTGAACAAGTTCAGTGCTTGTCTACACTTGAAAGGCCACAGCAACATGGCTTCTGCTGCATTGCTGTAGTGCTTCAGTGTAGATCCTTACTACAGTGACAGGAGTGGTTCTTCTTCTCTCAGCATATTTAATCCACCTCCCCAAGAGGCAGTAGCTAGTTTGGAGGAAAAATTCTTTTGTCAATCCAGCAGTCTACATTGAGAATTAGGCTGGTTTAACAACATCACTCATGGAGGAGAGGTGTGGATTTTTCACCCCAATGAGCAACATCGCTGAGTAACTTTCAGAAAGAGGAACTGGAGAGTAGGGGAGCTTGTAAAAAGCAGTGAAGCTGAGAACCTTGATTTTGGCACCAACAGAGATGCACATACTGGAATATTAGATTCTAAACTGTTGCTCTTCTTTTTTTCCTAGATCCCTGTTAAAAAAAACTGTACATATAAAATAAATTCAGCTTCAAAAAAGTGATATTTCCCCCCAAACTAAAAGGACTCAAAAGGCAGGAGAAATAGAGGTGTGTAAATAACCTAAGGAAATGCAAAGTAAACACCAGGAGATACACACAGGTATTTTGCAGGGTATGCAGAAATAGTGCTTAGCTTCAGCAGCCAAACCGCTGCTTAAAATAATAATTTTAAGGTTAGGTTATTTACCTGTGAGGCTGGATTTAACTTGGCCCCAAAGATGTTGGTTCTCATGGGCTTCAACAATCACCAAGATTAAGTTTTTACAAAAATGGAAGGGTAGGCTAATGCTAGAATAGTGCAATGGTATTTGGACATGTCTGATTTAACAGCCAAAGAAGGAATTACTGTAGAGAGAAAATATCTGAATTAAAAGAAATGTAGACTGCATTTCTAGATACACTGTTATTTTAAAAAGAAGTTGTGATGGCCAGACCTCCATTGTGTTGAACCCCTTCTTTTTCCCCTCCTTCACGCTCCCTATTTATGTAGGTCTTCTATTTTATTACTATTCCTTCTTCCTCTCTTCTCCCCACACACAACACAGTGGGTATGTCTACACTATATGGCTCCATCGACAGAACCATGTAGATTTGTTTACTGGGCATAGGGAAATGAAGTGGAAATTTAAATAATCACCTCTTCATTGAAATTTAAATAGGTGCCGTGCTGAGACGACAAACAGCTGATCAGCTGTTTGACGGCAGAGTGAGCTAGTCTGGATGCTCATGGTCGACATCAAAGCCCTTTGTCGACCGCCCCAGTAAACCTCATCCCACAAGGAATAATGGGGCGGTCGACAAAGGGCTTTGATGTCGACCGTGGAGCATCCAGATTAGCATGCTGAGCCGACAAACAGCTGATCAGCTGTTTGTCAGCTCAGCGCGGCACCCATTTAAATTTAAATGAAGCGGCAATTATTTAAATTGCTGCTTCATTTCCCTATGCCTACAACCCTAATCTACATGGCTCTGTCGATGTAGTATTTTCTGGCTGTGTATGGTCTGGCTTTCAGCTTTGATGTACTGGTAAATTGCATAATTCTGTGAGTGATCCTGAGAAGCATATGGAATTTTAAAATATGGGCAAACTGCAAGTCATTTATCTTTATGCATTTTCATTGCTTGTTTCTTTATAAAAATCAATAAAAATATTGAAAAAGAAATGCCACCACAAAGGTATGCATTGCACTGCACCCTCCAAAAATGCACTGAATGCAAATGCAATCACAGCAATACTCATTGCTATCCCAATACAAATACTGAGTGTGTAAAAGAGAAGATGCAGAGACATTTAGGTGTGATTCATCAGATTAAGAATGGACACTGAATCTTGTGCTACTACAGAAAACAACTGACTGAAAACAGCTCAGGACAGCAGTTAGTGAAACTTACTACCTTTTCATGGAGGTTTGATGGCCAGCATGAAATACACAGGTGGTCTCTGCCCAGTTTCCAGTAGTCAAGTAACCATATGATAAAAGTTACCAATGTAATCATCACCTTATTAGACATCTGAGGGAGAAAGACCAAAGAAATAGTAGGTTTGAATACTGAACAAACCATCCATCAACTCTGGCCATAGACTGAGGCACATTGACAGGACAGCAGAGAAGCATTATTGCTGGGGTCCTTACTGTAACTGATCTGTAATTAAAGAGGATTTCCGTTTCCATAACTGTCAAATAGGCATTGCCTGAGAGTGCTGAAGTGAGAAAATGGTATAAAAATGAAAACTAGTGTAATAGCATGCAGTCTATGCAGTCTGCAGCTGCAGAATTTGTTGCACAGTCCAGCCATTACTGTAAAACCATGCTCCAGCATCCTGTGTGAAAAGGAAAGATGTCCTTGTAATTACAAAGAAAACTTTAGGAATCTAAACTAGATGTTTGACTGACTTTTTAAGTCTGCACACAACCTGAAACTATATCTATTTGTACTTCTCTCAGTCTCTAAATAGATTATTAATTCTGAAAGATAAGGATGATTATTTAACATTTAATAATTCCACTGATAGTCATTTTAGCAAAAACACCCAGTTTAAGTGCATATTCACAGCCACAAAATACCTCCCATCATTTGCAAGGCACAATAGGCAATTTTTTTATCTCTGTTCAGCTGCCATTACCTATACCTTCCCCTAGAGTAAACAAGGAATCTCTCAGTAGAATTTAGGTCCATCTTGTATAGGACTACTGCAAGGCTGGATTATAAAAAAAAGAGTGCACAACATCATGGTTATATTCACAGAACGTAGAGATAATCACATCTCTCTCCTTGCCAACGTAAGAAGTTTTCCTGATTCATCTAGTCTAATTCTAGTGAACAGACAGGACTTCCATCTTTTCTCCTAGGCGATACAGACTAATGGATCTCATTCTCAAAGGTTCCCTCTGATGCACAACCTAAATGTTCTTTTTTTAAAATTTAATCCCTATATTTACACTCATATTTGCTTCTTATTGTGCTAAATATAATTAATTACTCCCTCTCTCTCTGACTGGTCTTTGCACTTTCCAAATACACACAAATTGCTATGGCTGCCCCACATTTGGCCTAAAGAGGACCCACAGCTAAGATAGCAACATTTAACTTTAATGTAACATTAATTCATATTACTTTTTCCTTGATTCACTTCATCACAACCATCCCCACATCCATCCAAGTCTTCAGTCTTTTGATTCTGACTCAGAAAACCTCCCATTCATTTTCTAAAAATCTATCTTGATGCTATCTGTTAATTTCAAAGAAATTCTGGTACCTTTGGGTGGCAGAAGCAGCCCTGAACTCTCACACTGTCTGGAATCTTGATTAAGGCTTCTCTGCTTGGGGACATCAGGGAAGTGCAGACATGCCAGATACCAGGCTGGCCAGATTGCACTTTTATTATAAATACACCAAAGAGCTCTTGATAGCCTCACTTATGTTTTTTGAAAAACAGGGAGGCAAGGAGAAAAATTTTACAGCAGCATGTATACTTTGCAAATGGAAAAGCACACGAGTCCCTTTATTATCTTCTCTGGTGCCTATTTGGCTACATACACATGGAAATCAGGATTTACACACAGCCTTTAGGTAATGAATGTGCAAAGTAGGTGCGTGATTATTATTTATAGTCCAATGGTGCCCCAAAACACCAACTGAAATCAAGGCCCAATTATGCTAGACACATTACAAACACAAAGTAAGAGATAGCATGTGCCCTGAGGAGTTAACTAGGTAAGTAGACAAGACAGACACAATTTGGGAGGACAAATAGCAACAGAGATGTGACATGACATGAGAGAGTCATATAGTAAATAAATGACAAAGCCAGGAAATAAAACCAGATCTCCTGAGTTCCAGTTTGGTACGCTATTAGTTATACCACAAAACCGCACCTACATAGTACTAATAAAATTAGACCCGAATATATTGTCTGCTTTATAATCAAATAAGAATTCATGTGCAGGTTTCTTTATTAAGGCTCTGATCCTGAAAATCTTTTTATGAGATGTGTAACTTTATTTACTAAAAACTCCCTTTGCAATCAATGGACTTAGACACACGTATAACATTAAACATGTGCATAAATCTTTGCAGGATTAGGACCTAAGAGTGGAATGTAGGGTTGAAAGAAAGGGGTAGGAAGACAGAAGATATTAGGGCTGTCAATGAATTGCAGTTAATTAGTGCAATTTAACTCAAATAATTGACTGTGATTAAAAAATAATCATGATTAATTATATTGTTAAACAATAGAATACAAATGGAATTTTTATTAATTATTTTGGATGTTTTTCCACTTTTCAAATAATATTGATTTCTCTTACAACACAGAATACAAAGTATATAGTGACCACTTCCTACTATTATTTTTGATAGCCAATATATTCACTTGAAAAATGATAAACAAAAGAATACTCTTTTTCAGTTCACCTCCAACAAATACTGCAGTGAAATCTGTTTATTGTAGAAATGCAACTTATATATGTAGTTTTTTTTACATAATTGCACTCAAACCCATGTAAACTTTAAAGCCTAGAAGTCCACTCAGTCCTATTTCTTGTTCTGCCAATTGCTAGACAAACAAACCTTTATATTGACAGGAGATACCACTGCGTGCTTCTTATTTACAATGTCACCATGGAGAAAGAACATGCCTTCTCATGGCACTTTTGTACCCAGCATTGGAAGGTATTTACTGTCAGATATGCAAAATATTTATATGCCCCTGATGCTTTGGTCACCATTCCAGAGGCCATGCTGATGATGCTCATTAAAAATTAATGTGCTAATTAAATTTGTGACTGATCTCCCTGCGGGGAGAATTGTTATAGCAGTCTTGGGTGATGATCTAGCACATATTGTTTGTTTTAAGAATGCTTTCACAGCAGATTTGATAAAACAAAAAGAAAGTACCAATGTGAGATTTCTAAAAATAGCTACAGCACTTGACCCAAGGTTTAAGAATCTGAAGTGCTATCTGAAATCAGAGAGGGATGAGGTGTGGAATATGCTGTCAGAAGACCTAAAAGAGCAACTCTCTATGTGGAAACAACACAGCCTAAACAACCAAAAAATAATATCAAGCTTCATCTGGTAGCATCTGACTCAGATGATGAGAATGAACATGTATCAGTTTGAACTGCTTTGGATCATCAACCTAGAAGCATGACCTCTGAAATGGTGTTTGAAGCATGAAGGGACATATAAATCTTTACTGAATCAGGCACAGAAATATTTCGCAATGCCAGTTACAACAGTGCCAACTGAATGGCTGCTCTGACATTCAGGTGACATTGTGAACAAGAAGCAGGCAACATCATCTCCTGCAAATTGTAACCAAACATAGTTGTCAGAGATTGGCTGAAAAAGTAGGATGACTGAGTGGACTTCTTAGATCTAAACCTTTACACTGTATTATTTTTGAATGCAGTTATTTTTGTACATACAATTCTACATTTTAAAATTCAACTTTCATTATAGAGATTGTACTACAGTACTTGTAGAGGGGAATTGAAAAATCCTTTTTTTGTTTTTTACAGTGTAAATATTTGAAATAAAAATAAATATGAAATGAAGGTACTTTGAATACTTTGTATTCTGTGTTGTAATTGAAATCAATATATTGAAAATGTAGAAAACATCCAAAAATATTTAAAATAAATGTTATTCGATAATTGTTTAACCACATGATGAATTGCAAATATTTTTTAATCCCTTGGTTATCCAATAAAATTGAGATATAAAAAACCAGTGAGTGTCATGCCAAAAATTTTCATGGGGCTTTTCCATGCATCTGCTTTGGGAAATTTCTGCTTATCGAGTAAGTGTGAGTTGTTGGATGGGGGAGGAGGGATCCCTTTACTTCAGCCTGGATACATTTATTGCTGAGCATGCTTTTTTTCTTCTTTACCACTATATTTCCTTTTGAGTTAATTTGTTGTTTGGAAATGTTTTTACATGACTGAGCAAGCTGCTAGAAGAGGATGATTGTCCCCAGGAGCAATGCCTCCCTTCATCTCATCACATTACATAACTACGTTTGTCTATAAAAGCTTCTGCGGTGCATATACCTCTTGCCCAAGGCCACGGCTCTTTCCATTGATGACAGCTTCTTCTCATGTTTCCTTGTCTTCTCTGTTTAGTTCTGGGAATAAAGTCTTCCTTTTCCCTTGAAGCCTTGTTTTCATTTCACATGGTAATCGGGCATGGTTGGAAAACCACCATATAGAGCTTTCATTCATTTAGCATTATTACGTGGGTGTTTCTATGTTAAGTACTATAGATTATCGTTTGGAAGAGAAATTCATTATGGGGACAAGACTAGAGCAATGAAGCTAATGAGCAATGACAGCACTGAGTCCAGCACTTGCAATACTATTTTAAAAATAAGATTGTCTCCACCCTTCAAAACATCTAGCAAAACTAATACAAATTTCAGAGTTTAAAAATTTTATTTTAGGACCTGTTAGGAAAGAAGTCTGTGCGGCATTGCTAAAATATAACATGAAAAACAGGAAGAGATATATATTCATACAGAATACTGCACTGCCCCAAATGTGCTAGGAATTGAGCCATGAGACATTTAACAATGCCGTCCTACAAATATATAAAGACATTTAATGAATGGATTTAGGTGTTTGGCTTCAGGACATTTTTAGCAACTAAATATTTGCTAATAACTAACTGCTGGAAGAGATCGCATTGCCAGTGGCATAAATCAAAGTCTCATTATGAAGAATATTTCCAATATGCTGCCCTTTATATTTAATGAAAATTATGACCATGCTTTCCTTGGACTAAATGTTGGCATTCAGCCACAGAACAGACACAGCCCAAAATTAAATTTAAAAATTTATTGGGCTACTAACTTCCTATTTAGAAGGATGTCCATAATGGACAGTGAGACCAGGGTAATATCACCTGGGACTCTGCTGCAACAATATTTCTCCTCAACTTAGATATGTGAAAGAGAAAACAATGGTCATGGTTTCTACCACTCAAACACTTTACACAGAGCTTTAAGGTGGTGCTCATAAAAAAGGATAGCCTTTGGAGATAAAAATAGTTTGTATTAATACAATATATATACCTGACTAGACAGTGCTGATACAATTAGAGCCTTGGGCAGATGCAAAATCTGTATTTGCATCTGCAAAAATATGCTGAGGATATTTGCATTGACATCCAGAGATGTGGATACCCGTGGATATAAAATGGATATGCACAAATGTGAAGTGTTCTAGATAGAAAAATTTTATCCGTATACCCATCCATATTTACAAAAATGAGCTGCAGATATCTGCATCCACATCCATGGATGCAGATACTGGTGGATATAAAGCAGATATCTGTGGATTGGCAGAGCTCTAGATACAATCTGATCTACGTAAATGGTAGAGGAGAGCAGTGATCCTCCAGGAATAACCCAGGCATGGGACTGTGAAAGAGGTATGACTCTATCCTTTCTACTCCCCTGAAACAAGGAATCTGCTATTAGTCATAATAGTGACATTATTACCCACTCTCTGGTGAAGGAGGTAGATCCAACATATTCCCTTACTGGTTTTGCTTTCTCATTGGGATAACAAACACAGTGCTTGCTTACTCCCCGCCTATTTCAGCTTGTGCCTGGTCCAAGGAAGCCAGATGAGAGTAAATAGAAGAATACTTATCTAAACTGTATCCCTGCAAGAGCAAAAGGCTGGCTGCTAATGGGAATCTTTTCTGGAGCAATGAAGTTTACAGAACGAACTGAGGTCTTGAGAGATTAGACCCTTGTGAGAATATTTTAGCACTTTGGTAGTGAGGTCATTTCCTTGGTCATCAGGCCTGGTGGCTGGGTCTCTGATTGCAGTCTCTCTTTCAGTTCCATGTCAGGTCTTATGGATGGGGTCCCAGTTATGTCAGCTTTCTTGCCAGCAATCCCTTGTCCTCTCTATCTTAGGGTACATCTAGACTACACAGTTTTTCCGAGATACCAGAGGTATCCTGGAAAAACTGTTCCGTGTTCAGGGAACGCGTTTGCTGTTCTGCTCTTTTTTGAGGAAGACCGAACATGCTCTTTCAGAAGCCCCTGTATTCCTCGTTCCATGAGGAATAAGGGGGCTTCTGAAAGAGGGTTTTTTTTCCTGACATTTGGCTCAGTCTAGATGGGCCAAATGTCAGAAAAGCCTCTTCCAACAAAAAAATTGGAAAAAGCTATGCAAAATGCGGAGCACATTTTGTGTAGCTTTTTCCAAAAAAAAAAAAAAAAAAAGATGTAGTCTAGCCATACCCTTAGAGCAGATTGGGAGGGGAAACTTGCAGGACTGAGGATATCCCATTCCACTGTGTCCCAGCTCAGGATCCTGAAAGTGCAGCAGTATAGTAAGGTTTGGATTCATGCCACTTCTTCCTCATTTTCCTTGGAGCCACTTGCAGCTGCAGATGACGCCTCCATTTGAGGTGTGGCTGACACTGAGCAAATGTCCTTTACTTCAAAATCCCATAGTTCAGGTGCCAATGCAGGTGACCCTCTGGTGCTCCTGTACATAGTTCTTCCTCCCTCGAAAGTAAAGTTGAAAAAGGAATTGAAAAGAGGAAGACTCACATCCAGAGATCTTTGGTGGGGGTTTCAGCACTTCAGAGCATTATTCCTTTAGGACAGAGTTTCTCTTTCTCCCACACTTGCCATACTGGCCATTTCCTTAGCTGACTTGGGGAATGGGTAAGAAAATAATGACAAGTGGTAATGAACTCACAGTACTCAGTGGTGCTCATGTGTCATCACTCTGCATGCTATTTAGCTAGTGTCAGAAATGTTCCTTGCATGTAAACATTGCATTACTAGCTCTAGTCCAGGTCATGTCATGTATTCCTGATGGCTTTCAACTATATGTTAAAAGATGAGGCAAAAGCCCATGCAAACAGCAGAGTGCATACAGAATGCCTTTTAAGATAAATTTCAGTGGAATGAGCCAGGTGTGCTTCTTTTTATGCTTTAAATACCATAGCTATTTCACAAAGTTCAACTCTATTCATTCTTCATAAACTGAAATGAGGAAAATCCACATTTTAATTGCCTCATTGACATTCCCTCCCCCTCCAGTAATATAAAACATGTTTTTACTTATCCTATTGAAGATCTATATTTTAAGCTTATCTGATTTTTATTCTGTAAAAGCATGATCCAATGTCTGTTGGAGTCAATAGACTGATTCATTTTTTAAACCCTTGATTTTTTAACCTTCTCTTCTCTTGGGCTTGCTGGTGAAGTCTCATGTTTATACTATATAGGCCAGATCGACCAACATCTGAGCAGAAGTTAATGAAAGGTAATACCCAACAATCAAAAGAGTGAAAGGGAAAAGCAACTTCAAGATTTTTTTTTTCACAGAGTGCATCTAAATGCTTTGATCTGATTCAGTGGTGTGGTTTGTTGTGAATCATTAGATGGTAGTTGCTCACTTTGGACGATGCAACAATGAACTCTTAAAATTTGGTTTCTGTGCTAATATCAGCATCAGTATTCAGGACAGATAACTAAACTTGTCCTCAACCCTGGGGTTTTTTTATTTCCTGACCTAAGGTGTGGCAGGACAAGTGTCAAATTTATGAAACTTGGTGGAGGGCCACTTAAAAAGATAAATCAATTCATTCTGTGTGTATTTTTGGGAATGGTTGAATCCAAGATGTAAACATTAAGTCACAAAACAAGTTTAACAGCACTATGTTCTCCACCCAAACAAATCTGTTCCAAGCTCAGACTTTGCTCTGTACACCAGGAGTTTATTTTAGCAGAGCACCAACTCTGCTGCAATTAACTTTACCAATAGAGTTCTGTTTAACACACAACGCTTCTCAATACTCTATAATCTGCATAATTATTCAGATTGTCTAGTATATCTCCCAGGGATGCAGAGTTTAGTTACTGAGCTAATTCTGGGATGATTTTACCTAACCAAGGGGTTCCCGAAAGAAACAGTTTTTCGAATGGTTCATGTATTTTTGCAACTTTTTTATATGTACAGAGACCAAACCAAGGCTGAAATCATCACAGACTTGTGAGTTACCCCGACTGATCATAGCACCCACTAGCCCTAGGACAGTGTTATTACAAATAAAAAACAGGATTATGTAGCACTATAAAGACTAACAAGATGGTTTATTAGGTGATGAGCTTTCGTGGGCCAGACCCACTTCCTCAGATCAAATAGTGGAAGAAAATGGTCACAACCATATATACCAAAGGATACAATTAAAAAAAATGAACTCATATGAAAAGGACAAATCAAATTTCAGAACAGAAGGGGGATGGGGGGGAGGTAAATGTCTGTGAGCTAATGTTATTAGAGGTGATAATTGGGAAAGCTATCTTTGTAATGGGTAAGATAATTAGAGTCTTTGTTCAAACCTAAGTGTAAAGTGTCGAATTTGAGCATGAATGACAGTTCAGAGGATTCTCTTTCAAGTGTAGTCTTAAAAGGCCTTTGAAGCAGGATGCAGGTAATCAAGTCTTTGAGACAATGTCCTTTCTGGTTGAAATGGCAAGAAACTGTTTTTTCTTTGTGATCCTGTCTAATATCAGTTTTGTGGGCATTGATCCTTTGGCAAAATGTCTGAGACGTTTGTCCAATGTACATAGCAGACGGACACTTTCGGCACATGATAGCATTAATTATATTTCTGGATGCACAGGAATATGTGTTCTTGATCTTATAACTCACTTGGTTAGGTCCAATAATGGTATCAGCAGAGTGAATATGTGGACAAAGCTGGCAACGGGGTTTGTTGCAAGGGAAGGTACCAGGGTTGGTATTAGTGTGGTATGTCCTGTGGTTGTTGGTAAGAATCATCTTGCGGTTAGGTGCTTGTCTATAGGAGACTATGGGTCTGTCTCCCAGAGCTCATAGTTACCTACATGCTTCCAGCTCCCATCCAGAACACACCATACGATCCAATCCCACTGACAGAGACCAGAAACTTCAGGATCTCTACCAAGCATTTATAAACCTCAACTACCCACCCGGAGAAATAAAAAAGCAAATCGAAAGAGCCAGACGAATACCTAGAAACTATCTACTTCAAGACAGACCCAAGAAAACCAACAATAGAACCCTACTTGTCATCACCTACAGCCCCCAACTTAAACCTGTCCAACACGTTATCAATAAACTACAGCCTATACTGGAACAGGATACTAAACTCCGAGAGGCTCTGGGAGACAGACCCATAGTTTCCTATAGACAACCACCTAACCTCAAGATGATTCTTACCAACAACCACAGGACATACCAACAGGCTCTCCAGCAGTGAAGAACGGGAATATGGACAGTCTCTCTAACATGAAGGAAGCAGTTCTCACATCTCAGAGCTATCTTTTATTTGTATTCATCTCCATGGAGTGATCTTATTCATGTGAGATGGAATGAATGGGACATTTCATACCTCTCTGTGCTTCTTATATTTTGGGAATTATCTGATCCTGGGGATCCGCATATAGCAAAGCAGTTGTTGATTATTAATATAGTAACAGAGCTGCAGTTTAGGCTGAGAATATATTTCTGCTTAAAGGATGATTCTTTCAGGTTTGCTAAAAACTGCGTGCATATTCGGATTATGGGGATATGAGATGGGATTAGTAATCCAAATCTGAGGTCATTTGACTAAGAGGTTTCAATGATACAGCCCCTGAGCAAAAACAAAAATACAAGCCCTTTTCTTAAAATTCACAGAGCCTATCAATATTTTATTTTACTTTGTGCACAGCTAGCATAAAAAATATCAACATCTTAATGGGATTGGAAAGTAAGATTGACCTGGAAATGGTGGTGGGAATACATTCTGGGGTATAGTGAAGGGGTGGAGTGGAGAGAGAAGCATCAATCTTCTTTCACAGGCTTAAAGTTATTTTAACCACCATTTAACAAAACTGTCAAGTTCTTAAGACATAGACCACATCTAAGATATCTCTCATAGATTCTTTTAGCAAACATTTAAAATTATGACCATTATCCCCATTCCACTATAAAAAGGTCTGTATTGCATTGGGTGAAGGGAGGTTCTTAGAAATCATATAGGAACCATGTGACCTAGCAGACAGCACAAGATACATGGACTCAGATAACCTGATCTTAATTCTCGGTTCTGTCACTAGGCTGCTGAGTGATATTGACCTAGTTACTTCACCTCTCTGTGCCTTAATTTCCCCATCTGTACAGGGGGAATAATGTGCTTTCAGGCCTTGATATGTACTGATCAAAAGTGCTATGTAAGGGTGAAGTGCATCATCAATAACTTGTCAACAAGAGCACCTAGACTGCACATCTACTTGATAATTACAATTGCCTAAATGACCATTAACATCTACCAACATTTCTCTTTCTGTTCAAGATGACTGGCAAAAATCTTTGTTAACCCAGATTTAAAGTTGTCCAGCGCTGTTCCAGAATTTTGAATTTAGCAAAACTCAAACTTGTAAAAACCAGGAAATTCCAAGTGAAGATATACACTCATGCAGCCTTAATTCTGCACTTTTTAATTCATCCAATAAACCTATAACACATACTTGTAACCCATATTACACATGCTGTGGTCAGACACAGAGGACCTTCCCCCCGGTACAACAGTCCCTTGGATTGCCTCCTATCATACTCACAGCTCATTGAAACTGCTCCCACATATTCCTATACCATTCAATACAGCCACACCTAATTGTGAGTGCAGTTGGAATACACTCAGATAGTTCCCAATGACTCTTGCCCTCTTTGGACCAGAGGGGGGTGGGGGGCGGGAGGCAGGATTGTGGTTGTATGGGCATGTATCTTAATTCTGGATGTTCTGGTTTTCACAAATTTGAGTTTTTCTGAACTTGATATTTTGGAAGGGAATGAGCTATCATCAGACAACCTTAATTCTGATTTTAAAAAGGTTTTTGTTGGTTTTTTTGCTATTGAATTATATTTAGTGATGCGTGAGCTGGACACATGGGTCCTAATGTTTGATGTCAGATAACTACTGAGGTGTACCAGTTGTCTAGATACTTAAGTACCTAAGACAGGCTTTCTCTTCTGGTCCGTCTCTAGAAATCTGAGCCATGCACTAAATTAGATTTGTGCTCTAACAATTTTTCAGCCTAACTGATGCATTTTAATAGAAAATCTGCTTATTTCTTTGTCATTTGCCTATTACATATAAATTCCTAAAATGCTTTTTGCACTAGAGGTGAACTTCTGCATCATTTAACTTTCATTTTTCATTTGCACTTGCTTTTTTACAGTTTCCCATTTACCAGAATTATCTCTTAAGTCTTTAAATGTTAATTACTGATAAATAGTAGTAGTTCTATCAGCTTGGACTTAAATAATCTATTTTATGTTGAAGGATTCCCAAATCATTTACAAAAGTATACGAACAATATCATCTCACCATATGTGAAATGAGGAAGCTAGCATGGATAGAATCCTTGGATATTTAATAACACATAGCAAAGCTAAAACAAAGTTTAGCACCGGAATAAGAATAAACACAATCTAATAGCAATTACAAAGTGAGCAGAGGCAAAAATTTAAAATATCTGTGTTGAAAATTGAACAGTACTCTAATACCCCAAACTCTAGCAAACAGCACAAAGAAATGTTTAATAGCACAAGGGGTCAGAGTCTCTGTTTTATGGCTCCTTCACTAGGGAGCCTGCTACATTGTCTCATAGTACAGGCAGTCCCGGGTTACGTACAAGATAGGGACTGTAGGTTTGTTCTTAAGTTGAATTTGTATGTAAGTCGGAACTGGTACATATTGTAGGGGAAACTCTAGTCAAACATTCTCCTGAGCTCAGTTTTATTCTCTCACATCTCACTTCCCTCAGTCCTTTATTCTCAAGCTGAGGTGTCTGCTGAGAAAAGCCGCTTCGCGTCTCCCTGGTTTGCTGGGGGGGAGGGACGCTAACTTCGGGTCTCCCTGGTCTGCTGGGGGGAAGCAGCTAGTGCAGGGTTGCCTCACCCCGTTTGTAAGTAGGGATCCGATGTAAGTCAGATCCATGTAACCTGGGGACTGCCTGTAATATATTGGATTTCTGTTTCAATGCAAAAGGAAGAATGCTAATTATTGAATCACCAGCATGACTTACTGTTACACCATATATTTTCTCTGAAAATCTCTCATTCAAATGCTGATCGAGTAAACTTCAGCTACAGCTGTTTAGCTTGAGAGATATGACAAGATCGCAGCCTGAGATAATCATGGGATTTCCAGAGCGCTTCTGAACACACAAATATTTGCCAGATATTTTGTGCAGATAGAATAATTCCATTCACTGTATCAACTGCTAGTCTTAAAGTCTTTCATCTCATTACAGAGCTCCCTTACCTAAGCTGCTTCTTGAGATTCCCATCTTTTGCATGTTATAGCAATATTTGTGTACATGCAATCCAAAATCTTACTGCCACAATATTTTCAGTATAATTCTCCACATCCCAGAAACTCTGCTCTAGGACCATCACTTTCATTTTTAAAAATAATTTTGTTTTTAGTCATTCTGATTGCAGAGAAAATCTTAAAAACACAAACCAAGTACAAGCTAATATACTGATGCCTGTCCCAGTCTGAGTCTGCAGACAACCTAACCCAATGGCTCTAAAATATGCAAAGTGCCCCATTAATATTGAACAATGTCACATGAACACCATAATTTTGCTGCTGTGAAATCAGGCACTTTCACAAAATGCCACAGAATTCAGCATTTTTGCTACAGTCAGGCAACTAACATTCTGTTTTCTGGTGTTCCACACTACTGGGTCTTTTCTGGAGCTGCACTTTACCCTCTAGCTTACCATACAAGGGAAACTTAATTGGATTAGAGTGCATGTCTCCTAGTAGTGTTCATGGAGCTGTAGGCCAATGATGAAAGGACATGAATTAACCCTAGACTTCCCTGATACGTGTCAGGGCAAGAAGTTTCTAAGCCAAGCTGCCTAGAAAACATTGCAAGAGTTAAAGCACAGAATCCAAAGTTAAGTCACCTGAAGAGTGCACAAAAACAAAAGAAAACCTTTCATCCATGAACAAAAATGATAGACAAATTTAAGGCTAATGACTAATGAGTATTGTTTACCATAAGCTTTGTGGTAGGACAGGAGTAAAGTTATTTCAAAATTAACTCAAAATAAGCTATGCAATTTGCATAGCTTATCTCAAGCTATGGGTACAGTGTAGATGTACCTTTATGCGGTATGTCTAGACTCAATGCTACAGTGGTGCAGGTACAGTGCTGCAGCAGCACAGGCGTAGTGTAGACCCTTACTATAGTAATGTGTAATGGGGCAGCGGATGCAGTGACCACAGCGCCGCCCGAGCCCCACTCTCTCTGGTAGCCAGAGGAGGTATTCGCCGGGGGCGATGGGTCAGCAACCGTGGCAGCCGCAATGCTGACCAAGTGCCACACTCGCCGGCAGCTAGAGGAGACATTTGCTGGGGAAGGCGGGTCCTCCCGGCAGCAGTGTGCGGTGTGCTCCAGCACCACCCCCGAAGCTGGAGGAGGAACACCAACCGATGCCAGAGGTCGGGGGCAGAGTCTCGGGATGCAAGGGGTAGCGCGGCCAAGGCAGGAAGGTCAAAAGGGGTCCCAGCAGAGGAGATCAGGGGAAGCGAGCTGAGAGCCGGGAGCTGGTGGAGCCGGTGTTGCGGAACCAGGAGCCCCATAGGAATGCTGGGGCAATACTGACGCGGTGACCAAGGGAAGGAAGAGACCCAGGACAGGGTGACTGATCCGACATCTAACCTGTGGGTTGGTGAGTTACGGGGTCCGCTCCACCAACCAGGCAGCGAGGTTTCCTCTCTGTCCTTAGGGTCCTGGGTTGGGACCTGGAGTGAGGGAGAGCCCAGGTCCCCCTCCCCTCCGTTGGGGCACTTGAGGGTGTTGGAAGAGTCATAAGACTGTAGAGCAGTCTGGTGGACTGAAAGACTTAGCTGCAGATGCAAGGACTGGGATGTACATTTGAGTGGTGGAGGGAACACTAAGCTTGGTGACCAGAGGACAGTAGGCACGTTCGACCCTGAAGATGTAGGGTGTAGATCTGAGGGGGAATGTGTGGTGTAACAATGGAAGGAGGGCTTCAGACACTGCAGTAAATCCGCATCTCTAAGAGGTAATAGTTGGATCAAGAGAAGAACTCTTCCATAGACCTAGGAGTATTTAGGTTGATGTAATTACATTCCAGAGAGAATGAAAAATTTCACAGTCCTGAGCTGACCAAACTGTGTAGTCTAGACCAGCCCATGGACTGTAATCAAGTCATCTTAATCTTTTCTTTGAAAAGCTAAATAAACAGACTTCTTTGCAGTAATCACCATAAGACATGCCTTCTAATTTGTTAATCATTCTTGTAGCTCTTTTTTTAACCCAATTTATGAACATCCTTCTTCAACTGTGGGCACCAGAACTGGACACTGAATTTGAGAGGTTGCCAAACCAGTGCCAAATATAGGGAGGTAAAATAACCATCCACTCCTATTCAAGTCTCCACTGCCATGTATCCAAGAATTGCATTTGCTCTGTTGGTCACAACAGCACAGTGGTAGCCCATGTTCAGCTGATTATCCACTACAACTCCTTCATTTGTTTTCAGTCACTTCTTCCCAGGATAGAATCCACTATTGTATAAGTATGGCTTACATTCTTTGTTTCTATCTGCCTATAATTATCCATATTAAAACACTCTTTGTTTATTTACTCACAGTTTACCACATGATCGAGACTGATCTGAATCAGTCCTTTTAATTATTTATCACTCCCTCAATTTTTTTGTCATCTGCCAACTTTATCAGTGATGATTTTTTGTTTTCTTCCAGGTCACTGATAAAAAGGATAAATAAGCATATATCCAAGCAACAGTCCCTGGGTCACACAACTGAAGACACATGCTACCAGTGACAATTCTCCATTATAGTTACATTTTGAGGCATAGCAATTAGCCACTTTGGGGGCTATTTAATGTATGACATGTTAATTTTATATTATTTTAGTTGTTGAGCAAAATATCAATGGTACCAAGGCCAAAGTGTTACAGAAGCCTAAGCTTATTACACTAACTTCATTACCTTTACCTACCAAACTTGTAATCTCATCAAAAAAGACATCACATTAATTGATCGGATCTGTTTTCCATATACCAATGTTGATTTGCATTACCTTCTTGCAAGTCTTTATTAATCAAACAGTATATCAACCACTGCATTATCTTGTCCAAGATCAATTTCAGGCTGAGAGGCCTATAATTACCTGGTCATCCAGTTTACTCTTTTAAAATACTGACACATCAGCTTTCTTCCAGTTTGTGGAACTTACCCAGTGCTCTAAGATTTGTTGAAAATCAATATTAATAGTTCAGCAAACTCCTCAGCAGGATTTTAAAACTCTGGAATGAAAGTTATCTGGACCTGCTAATTTAAAAAATATCTTCTTTTTAACATCCTCCATAAATACTAGTTACTATATCATGTTTTTTCCTAATTACACAACAAAAATAGTTATTGAACACTTTGCCTTTTCGGTGTTATTTTTGTTAATTCTACTAGGTGCTATAGAGCAACTGAGAACAAATAGATTGAAGCACAGAAAATTGATTCCTTGGGATTCAGCTTCAGTTATGCTGGGGGAAGAGGAGGAGGCACATGCACTCAGCACAGAGGAATTTAACCAAACTACAAAACAAAGAAAACAACTTGATCTTATCTAATTAAACATTTCCTATCACTTACATATCCATAGTTTCAAGGTCCAGTCATTTTCTAGGCATCGGTATTCATTTTCTAAGCATGTGCATCCCTGCTTGATTCAATTAATCTTTTCTCCCCATCTCCTGGTTCAAACTCACACAAAAGAATTGCAGTAGTCAGATTTCCCTTTCAAATCAAATCTCAACTCTTTCTTCCTGTTGGTTCTGCTTGGCCCCCTACCAACACTTCCTGGTTACACACTGTTTATGGTTTAACCCTTTAGTTACTGAGTGCTGGGATGTTCAGAAAAGGGTAGTAACTCTCCAATTCTCTCTCTCTCTCGCTCTCTCTCATTTTTATAGCTACCTTCATTTTGCCTTTAAACCACATAGTTTTAATCAATAAGGTCCCAATTGATTGGTTATTAGGAGGACATGGTTTTCGTTAAAAAACAGGAAAGTTGGAAATCAGACTCTAGCTCTGCATGTTTGATCTTCTGTTCTAGCTACATTCAACTGTTTTCCGTTAAAACTATGTACCTCAAAAATTGGGTTCGGTTTCCAAAGTTGGGATTTTATTATCTTGAACTCATACCAGCGCCTGAATCTTTGGAGCACTTCAGTATTCAGAGGAAGGCAGGGAGCAAATTTAAGGTTTTGGTATTAATACTTATAAAGATAGAGACTATTAGCTAAATGTGTATCCAGATGTTATTTCAGTTTACAACTCTCCATTGGGGTTATTCAATCTGATGTTTACATATAAGGCAGTATTAAAAATAGCTCTGATAAGAAACAAAAGTACACTATGTTGTTTGTGCTGCAGTGAATATTATGAACCTGCACATTTAACATCATCTTCCTTAGAGCACATATTTCTATAGATTGTTCACTTACGTTTTAGGTTAGTAAATATCCCTAGTGAGATAGTACTATACCTCTAGGGCCACGTATTGTTTCAGAGTGATTTTATATGTGTTATCACTTTTAAGTGCTACAAATGCCCCTAAAGTCAAAAGTCTAGACTTCATCCAGAACTCTCTTATCTGCATTAATATTTGTTGATGTGCCTTGACATCCTGACGTGGCAATCTTTTGTCTGGCAATTTTCAGTTTTTCTGTCTTTCACTCTTAATGTTCTCTGCTGTGAGTTAGCCTGCACATCACTACTTACAGCACTTCAGGCAGAACTTCCACGAATGTTGATGATACATAATGGGGGTTTCAGCTGCTTCTCAGTTGTTCTTAGAATGACCAGAGGCAATATTTACTGTGATTATGTAAAAATATGACTGTCCTCTTGGGAGTAGAAATGGCAGAAAATAACTAAATATCAATTTTGAATTATACAGCATCTGTTTTATATAGATTATGTTGCATAGCATTTGTATGCCACCGTTACAATGTTAAGAAGCATGAGGACTTCCTGGTTCCTATTCTATATTTTAAACATATTCCACCTGTAATAGCTGAACTCCCCAAACCCAGTAATTAGATTAGTTGGATTCCAATGGTTTTATATGTTAATGATTTCAAAGTAGCCAGCTTGAAATTAAAAACAGCCAAAACATAAATTCATAGATGCCAAGACCAAATGATCATTATTTTGATCCCCAGTACACAGGGCATAGAAGTTCTCCAGAATAATTCCTGGAACATGTCTAATTGATTTAAACATTTTCAGGGACGGAAACTCTACCACAACAATACTAAATTATTCTAATTAATTAATTAATTACTCTTGCTGTTAACATTTTTACACCTTATTTCTAGTCTAAATTTGTTTAGCTTTAACTTCCATGCATTGTATCCTGGAGCAACTTTTTTTGCTAGCTTGAAAAGCCCATTTTCAAATATTCATTCCCCATATAGGTACAACTGATCAAGTCACCATTTAACCTTTTTGTTAAACTAAATATGTTGACCTCTTTGAGTCTATCATTATAATGCATGCTTTCTAATCCCTTAATCAATCTTGTGGCTCTTCTTAGAACCCCTTTTATCAACATCCTTCTTGAATTGTGGGCACCAGAACTTGACACTGAATTTCAATAGTGGTGAAACCAGTGCCAAATATGTAGGTAAAATAACCTCTCCATGCCCTCTAGAGATTACACTGTTTATATATCTACAAACTGTATTTGCTTTTTGGCCATATAATCACAGCAGGAGCCCATAGATTATTCACAACAACCCCTTTATCTTTTTTCAGTCACTGCTTCCCAGGATAGAATATCCTACTTTGTAAGTACAATATTGGCTACGTTTGTTTATGTTTACATTTAGCAGCATTAAAATTAATAGTGTTGTTTTTTATCCAGTTTACCAAGTGATCTAGTGATTAACTCTGACTCAATGACCTATCTGCTTCATTAATTACTTCACCCCCAATTTTTTGGCATATGAAAACTTTTTCAGTAATAATTTTCTGTTTTTCTCCCATAAAATGTTAAATAGTGAAACATCAAAAACCAAACCCAGCAGGATGCCACTGAAACCACATCTGTTTGCTAACAATTAACCAATAATGATTCCATTTTAACACCTAGCAGTTTTTAATCCATTTAAAGTGACATAGTAATTTTATATCATTATAGTTTTTAAATTAAAATGTTGTACAGTACCAAGTCAAAATGCTTACTGCAGTGTAAGTATATTATGTCAACATGATTACCGTTATCTACTAAATTTGTAATCTCATCAAAAGAAGATTTCATATTAATTTGACCTGGTCCATTTTGCATAAATCCAGGTTGATTTGCATTAATTACATTACCATCATTGAATTCTTTATTAATCAAATCCTTTATCAGCCACTCCATTATCTTGCCACAGACAAATGTCAGGCTCACTGGCCTATAATTACCCAGTCATCCCACTTACCCCCTTCACTTTTCTTTTTAATTGGCACAATATTATCTTTCTTCCAAATCTTCTGTATTTTACCCATTGCTCCAAGACTTATTGGAAATCACTATTAATGATCCAGTTTTAAACCCCTGTTATGCAAGTTATCTGAACCTGCTGATTTTAAAATATCTTAATTTAATAACTGCTATTTAACATGCTCCAGAGGTCCCAGTGGAATGGAAAGATGGTTATCATCATCATATAATGTGACAAGATCACGTGTTTTATCCCCAAATATTGATTGAAAACTTGTACCACTTTTGTATTATAATTGTAATGAACCCACACTATTATCAAGATACTTTTTGTTCCTAACACATTTTTTTTGAAAAAAACCCTTGTGTTGTCTTAAACTCTATTAGCCTAATTGTGCATTGTGTATTTTTGCTTTCCTTATCAATTTTCTACAGTTCCTAACTTGTGATTTACATTTATTATCATAGCTTTCCCCTTCTTTCATTTGTTATACACATATTTTTATTTATTTTTATATCTGTCTACATTTCCACTCTTATTGAGTTCAGGATTTGTTTATCTCTTTTAATCCAGAATAGACTTTTCCCTCATTTGTGGATTTTTAGGTTCCTAATAAGATGTTCTTAAATTATTTCCAACTATCATTCATCTTTTTTCTGATTAAATACTACTTTTAGTTGATTTGACTCATAATTTTCATCATTTTTGCAAAACTGACCTTATTAAAACACTAAGTGGGTGTGTGTATATGTGTGTACACCTACACACACACACACACACACACACACCCAGTTGGGGGGGTGTATGTCACAACTGGCAGGGGGGATGAAACATTAGTTATGTCAACATTCAGTGATATTTTTCCCTATACTGTTGGCATCCCCATTTTTTTCTACAACTGGCTCTTTAAATACAACATGTATGTCTCAAGAAAACTTATTGATAATAATAGCAGCATCATTTAATATTATCATCAATCATCATCATCACCACCACCACCACCACAACTCTGTTCTGGACAATCCACTGGACTGAAGGATATAACAGAATATCCCAGAGGTAAAGCAAAAAGTAATGGGGTTTTCCAAAAGAAAACTTAGAACATAGTGTGAAGAGTAGCTGTGATTGTAATGTAAGGACGTAGGTGTGGCAGCAGAGACCAAAAATCAGCTTCAGTCTTTTATTTGCCTTTATAAGGAGAACAGCATGCACATTTTGCAGCTTCTCAACACTATATCTGGGTTCCTTTGTGTATCAAATGCTGTGTATATTTTCAAAGTGTGTCATTAGTGCAGGGCAAAATTTTTCAGATTTTTTTTTTCATCCAAAAATGCAGATCTAGATTCACTGATTCATTTTGTGAATTAGTATTTAAAAAATCTGAAAAAATTGAAACTGTAGTTCAACATTTTTAGAACAAAATATTTCAATTTTTGGATTTGCAAATATTTTTTGTGTTCAATTTTACTTCAATTTGATTTTTTTAAAGTAATACAAAACCCCCACAAATTAAATAAAATATTCTATTTTTGGTCTGAACAAAACAGAATTGTTTTTGTGTGCAGTTTGACTGATGAACCAGCTCTTTGCAAAGTTCTGTATATCACTACTGTGGCCTCTGATGGTTAAATTTGTCAGCTCTCGTTCAATATTCTACCACTTCCCTACCATACACGTTTAATCTCAGCTAAACATTTTTCATTTGTAAGCATCCACTGGCTCTAAAATTATCTTTCCTCTTTCTCATTTATCATACTACTTAATACAGCCTTAACTTTCAGAAGCCATCAACATGAGACAGAGAAGGGCAAACCTCAAAATAGACTGTATGAGCCACTTCAACAATGTGAGTTAACATTTGTGATTCCAGAACTCTCAAATTTAGGTGAAGAAATTCTGCCATGCCTACTGAGAGAGGTACAATAAGGAAACACTCAGGCTCATGAACATGCTTGAGTCTGCTCTGAACATGTTAGAGCACAAAGATGATCAGGGAATTCATGCAAAACTGAACATAGCTGATCTTGCAAGTGAATGTCCCCCTTCAACCATTTAACCTATATAACTACATAGCTGGCCCAGAGGGAGTACTACTCTCATGTCCAGCATGGCCAGGGTAGCAGTAAAGTGCTGTCAGAAAAGCACTAAGCTAGATGGCTCAGAGAGGCAACTAAATCAGCAAAGTTTTTCAATTGGTACCATTTCAGGTGGTGATTTGTACTAATTGTAAAGGCAATAAAGGGAGCATCATACAGGGGGTGTTCCTGATACAGAGGTTCTGAAGAGGAGAGTGGATTATATTCAGTGGTGGTCCGTCAATACAGGCGAACTAGATGGTCGCCTAGGGCTCTGGCTATTGAGGGCTTTGGAGTGGGGGCGCCAGTTGCGCAACGACTGTGCATTTTGCCTAGGGTGCCAGTTGCCGGCAGCTCGTCTAGGGCCGCTCCTGATTGTATGGGTAACAGTTAAAATATATGTACAGCAAAAGATGGATTTCCAGCATGCAATGCATTCATGAAGCATTGAAAGTTTCTGAGAAAGCCAAAGTCTGCATGTGCCTTTTCTCCTCTTCCCCTCCATTCCTCAAGGATCTTCTGTCATTTGATAATTTTGTTCCAGGGATGAGGACAGACTTGCCCGGACTTTGGGCTACCGGGCTACCAAAAGAGGTGGGGCTTTGGATGGCATGGGAAAGGCTGGGGCTAGCCTCCCCCAGCTAGTGCTTTCAATACCCCCTGAATCACTTCCCCAAGGGCACCAGTGGGAATTTAAAGGGCCTTGGTCTCTGGCCACTGCTGCTGCTACTAAAGCCGTGGCAGCTGCTTGGCTCCTGGGCCCCTTTAAATCACTGTCCTTCTCTCATTGGTGCCCCTACTTTGCCCATGCAACATTTGGTTAGAGAACACTGATGCTTGCTCTGATCAGATGTAGATTATCCCTCTATATGACTGTCCTTTGGCTTTCTGCCTAGAGCCATTTTGCTATGGGCACACTAGAGTTCACAGTGACAGGAATGTTTTAAAATGTACTTTTTAGCATGACGTTTCAGTGTGAGGGGTGGGAAGAAGGTGACTTAGTTTGGGGGTTTGGACTGACCAGAGCTTCCCCACTGCTCAAGTACACTGCTAAGCTCAGACAGGCAGCTGAGAAAGGAAGGGTTTGCCCCCTTGTATGCCAGTGATAGCTGTTTGCAACATGTATCCCAAATTCCCCCTGAAAGACATTCTAATGGTGCTGAATGAACATGCCATAGCGAACAGCTTTTTGGTAAACATGTGGGCTTATTGTCAAAGCAAGAGCAAAAGGGTCACAAAGGCAAGCGGGCAGGTGTCTCTGATTAGTAGCCCTCAAGAAAAAGACCTCACATAGACCTATCCCTCAAAGCTGGAAGCATAAGGTAAGAAAGTGCTGCACTTGGAATTGGGGATGCAGTGTGTGTCAAACACTATTTTTTAAGGAGCACTGTGGGGAAACAAATTGACACTGAAAGTTCTGACCATTGTAGAGGGGGTTGACATTTTTTAACACTTCAAAAATTGTGATGAATTTTCATAAGCTTGATGTTTCCAAAATATAGAAAAATGAATATTTTTCCAACAACTTAATTTTTTAAAAAAATTACTGAGTATTTTAAACCACTTCTGTATTATTGAACAAACTGCTATGGTAGCCAGGATCTTACCTCCAAATTTTTCTGCTTTTCAAGGGCCAGATCTAGCTATTGTTACCCACAAGGAGGTAGATCTTTATTCCTCAAATAGTCTAATTGAAGCTAATGGGACCATTCTTATAATAACATGTTATTCATCTTGAGTGAGGTTATCAGACACTAGTCTTGCATTAGCAGCATGACATATAGGCAAGGTTGGGAAATTTCATACCAATCTAAGCTAAAAAACTAGAGTTTAATTTACATTTATTAACAGAGCAAATGGAAACATTTTAGCTCACCTCATTGTTGATGCCATATCAAACAATTACTGTTTCTAAGAAAAAAATGAAGTGGAAGAGAACAATGGCAACTGTAGAATATTTTGCATCCTTTTCCAACATTTTACATGATATTTTTGCACTATAGGGAGAAAAAAATTCCATTACCCTATAGATTTCAGTTTCATGGCAAAGCCCTTAACATACCATATATATATTACATCCAGTGCAAAAGGATGTTTGTAATATTACTTTGTTCTACAGATACTGGTGAGGCTGAGCTTTGGTTATTGATGATGCTGTATGTGAGATACTGTATGGAATATGGGTGGCCATTTATAATATTACTGATACCAATATTTCAACATTTCAATGAATCTTTCAAGATACGTGACAAAGTCTCAGCAGAAAAGTAATGCTTTACTAAATATGATACTCTTTTTATATGTAAGTATCAGCTTATTTATAATATATATGTTGCATATTTGCATATTACATGTATGTTATTTTTCTGGGCAACAGCCCCACAACACTCCCACACAGATTGGCATCAGTAGCATCCAGCCTGGTTGACAGTCCATCAAGGGCAATTAACAATACAATGAACCCGTTGAGAAAAGCTGGGGCAATGTCTATGTGTCAAGTATTTTTGTAGGGACATGCTTATTGACAGGGGACTTCAAGTATTTTTTCCATGTCCATGTTCTGTGAGTCTGTGTTAGGGACAAAGGATGTACAAGCCACATGATAAGAGATATAAAAAGGCATCTATATCACATCTGTTTTGTTTTCATTCCTGCTTTGCACCTGGGGCGGGATGAGGGTAACTTCTCTACAAACTAAAATGGACAGATTAATGGACAGATAGATCCATCCAAAACGTGTGGATTTGTTCCAGAGGGACTTCATAAACTAGTAGACTCACCAGTGCTTCTAAAAATCTGATATATGGACTCTGAAGTTATATGTGTACAACTGATTGCTCAGAGCATTTAACAACTCTTTTCTCTTTCTTTTAAATAAAATCTTTAGTTTGCGATGCTAAAGGATTGGGAAGCAGCATGTATTTTGGGTAACAAGAACATTTTCTACAGTGAATTGAGTTTTAAATAACTTCTTACTTTATTGGACCTCTTCACGGATTGGGATCAAGAGGCTGGAATGCAATAAAGGTATCTATGTGACATCCTTTTTCAAGCTTCTTAATAGCCAGTGTTGTGCATCAGGAGCACAGTTTTGTGAATCTAGCATTAGCCACCAGGTTTGGGAGAGTCTGCTCTTCTTTTTCAGCCCATCCTGACCTTGGGTATATTCAATATGGTCTGCCCTAGGGCAGTGTTTCTCAGCCAGTGGTACGAGTACCCTTAAGGGTATTCAAGAGAAGTCTGGGGGGGAAGGGGGGTACATCAACACAACTGAAATTTGGAGAAAACTGCATTTTTGTTTTAAGGTTTACAGCACTTTGTTATTTTTGTAATTTTTACACCCATCGCCAGCTATGATTAAGTTGTTTAAACAAATGTGTTGCAATGGTAGAAAAAAATTGTGTGTGTCTGAAAATGGTAAGAACTGGGGGTACTTTTTTTAAAAAAAAGGGGGTACTTATAATTTTTTTTAAAAGGGGGTATTTTATTTAAAAAAAGGTTGAGAAACACTGCCCTAGGGCACCTCGGATCACAATCATCTTTTAAATGAATGTGGGTTCACATAAACTGAAAGTTTAAGATATTGATATTAGGAGAAATTCCTTTGTAAATAGTAGTTATGCAAGACAGAATGATTATCTTATTAAAAATGGTAGCCCCACTGCTTATCTCAGTGGACACTAGAAAGCAGGTATGTAAGGGTATGTCTACACTACAGGAGAAAGTCGAATTAAGATATGCAACTTCAGCTATGTTAATTGCGTAGCTAAAGTCAAGTAACTTAACTCGGCTTTTGCTGTTGCCTACACTGCAGGAAGTCGAAGGAAGAACACTCTTCCTTCAACTTCCCTTACTCTTCATGAAAGCAGGGTTACCAGCATCAAGTGGTGTGCCCCTCTGACTTCAAAGGTAGCTGTCTTAACTTGACCACTAATTTGAACCCTGGAAGATCCACAGTAGCAGCTTCAATCTTCCCCTGTAGTGTAGACATAAGAGACCAATTCACTCTTTTTGCCTTTGTTAGCTAATCCAAGTAGCATTCTACGACTAAATTTGTAACATTAGACAATTTCTCTAAATATTGTAATAAGACTGTGATTGTTTCCCAAGCAGTAGAAACATTACCAGAAGCAAACAGACATAATTTGCCCCGATACTGTCCCCATCTGTTATTTGCTCAAATGTTACTGCAGCCAGAGGGGTGTGGATTGATCTGTCAGATTTAAAGATGTCATCATTGCCACAAACAATTTCGGAGGCTACATTTTTAAAAACTGTGAAACTCAATATTCTTTCTTTGATATAAAAAGACTTTCATTTATGATTTAGAACATGAGAAAATGGGAAATTTATTGAAAATTAATAGTTTGATGATGTTTCATAAGAACAAACACTCCCCCTCCCCCCCGTACACACACACACACACACACTTTTGATTGGGCAGAGGGCTAATATATTTTTTCTCAGTGTTCTCAGAGATCTAAGAATACAGATAGAATGCAATTCTCTGGATAAAGTTGTTTTTTTAAATTATAAGTGTCTAAATAAAAAACGACAGTGATGATGTGAATACATGGTCTAATTACTTACCTCCTGCTTTCACTTCTGTATGCTCACAATAGAACAATTAATACATACACTTATGATATAGCCATAAACATTATACAGCTCCAGAGATACCTACAGACATATCTGAAATACTCCAGTGCTTGCATATACATACAATACACAGAATTTGCACTCATCCCAAAAGAGAATGTCAAGACACCGGAGTTTTGTAGACATCAATTCTAAAACTTGTGCATGAAGGGTTTGGAATTGTTTGGTCATGCATGGGAATGTTTGTGGTGCTCTTCATGCAATTTTGCATACCAAACAAATATAGAGTAGCGACCAGGTATAAATTTGGGATGTGAAGTCAGAGTGTGCATTTTCTCCTTATAAAAAGAATGATGATCCAATCTCCTCTTAGATGTTGAACAGATTTTTCAGGAGAAGGACTTAAATGTATTAGTATCAACAATTTGTTATTAAGTCCTGGGCCTGATTCACCATTGTATTATGCAGGTTTTAAGCAAGTGTAATTCCACTGAGGCCTCTGTTCCACTCAGGTATGGACCATGACTGCAAATCTTAGTTTAGGATTTAACTTTGTCACAGTGCAAAGGCTTTCTATGCTCTGAGTTTGTTTCCCTCTCCCTCTTTAGGCATGGGCCCAAGATTCAAAAACTCCATCCTGAGCCAAACTCCCCCAAATTTCAAAGCAGTGTTCCAGTTTGGGAAATGTGAATGAATTCAATTTGGCAAAAATGGCTTTTACATACTTCCAGGGTATGTTTAATTAAAATCACTCTAATCGGAGATGATTACTTGTGTATCCCAAATGTACCAATAATTAGCTTTCCTTAATATAAGAAGCCTAATTGGTAAAAGTGGCATTAGTGTCAGGCTGGTTCACATTAACATCAGTAACCAGGTGCCAAAAACAATTACTTAATCATTTAAGCAAATTGCTGCTGCTAACATCTGTTTTTGACCAGCTATAATGGTCATTATTGGTGTGGGCAGTTGTTTACCACTGCATATTTGTAATGTATTTGTGCATTAATTTTGAACCAAGGTATCTTCATTTATGTTCACAAACCTTAAAATATCTCTTTTTGCAAAACTTTTATCTGATGAAATATTTTCTGAGAATATTCATGTAAACAAATCCTCATACAGAAAGGCTACGTCTAGACTGGCACGATTTTCCGCAAATGCTTTTAACGGAAAAGTTTTCCGTTAAAAGCATTTGTGGAAAAGAGCGTCTAGATTGGCACGGACACTTTTCCACAAAAGCACTTTTTGCGGAAAAGCGTCCGTGCCAATCTAGACACGGTTTTGAGCAAGAAAGCCCCGATCGCCATTTTCGCCATCGGGGCTTTTTTGCGCAAAACAATACCACGTAGTCTACATTGGCCCTCTTGCACAAAAGCATATGCATAAGAGGGCTTTTGCCCGTATGGGAGCAGCATAGCATTTCCATAAGAAGCACTGATTTCAGACAATCAGTGTTCTTGCGGAAATTCAAGCGGCCAGTGTAGACAGCTGGCAAGTTTTTCCGCTTTTGTGGGAAAACTTGCCAGTCTAGACGCAGCCAAAGTTATCATGTGGCTGTCTTAGGAAGGTCTTAGTGGATTTGGGAGTAGAAAAGCAAAACAGAATAAGAGTATAAGAGGGATAAAATGTAGGAGATAAAGGACATTATGGATGTGATCCTGCAAAACTCCCATTGGCTTCAGTGGTGGAGGATTAGTCCCTGTGGCAACACCAGCTCAGCAACAGTGACAGTGGAGTTTGCCCCATCTGGTGACATTTCAGGAAGTTAAAACATAGTCATGTATGTGGAGTATGACTAGAAAGACCGGCAGGGATAAATTCTTTGTGAACTAGTGCCCTTAACATGATGGTACTAGATCATGTCCTGTATAGCATCTTGCATTTTTTGGAGCTGCCACTGCTCAGGGCCCACTGAGCCTCTCAGCGCCCAACAATGTGTACATCAAAAGCCTAGGAAGAAGTGGGGCTACATTATTTGGACATGATATAAGAGGATCCGCTGCCAGAGTTTAACAACCTGTCTGAAGTAAGACTGGTCCCTTGATACACTGTTTGCTCTCAGTGCCAGAAAGAACATGGAAAAAGGGAGAAATCTTTTAAGGAGAGGACCTTATGGGAGACCAACATGTGGGGAAAGGAAGTGTCTGTGTTACAAGAACAGTAGGTCATGAAAACGGCAAATGTGAGACTTTTCCCATTGAATCAAGGAGAGGTTCAACAGTGCCAGATACCACAGCTCTCTCTGTTGTAGGAATGAAGGGGTAGAAGAAAAAGGGGCAAAATCTAGTAGAGTTGGATGAAGAACAGCTGACTTTTCTGAGGATGTGAATTTTGCAGTGCAAACCCTGGTGCATGAAGACACCCTGTAATACAACTGGAATACTGTTTTCAGGATTTATGCTAGAGGACTGCTCATTCAATTCATTCAGCAATTTAACACTTCAGAAATGGAATGTTTTTTAGGGAGCAAGCCAGAAACTTGAGCTAGGGCTGTTTCTTGGAGAGAGTTCTGATGTGCTCTAATTTACTTCTGCGAGGACCTCTCCCTGATCCCTGGCATGTGCACCCCATTTTTCCTGCCTCTTTTCAACCAGTGCAAGTGTTGGTTTCTTTGGAGGGCATGGTTGCAAAGGTCAAAAAGGAACACAGTGCAGAGACAGAGTGTATGACTGCCGAGGGCTAAACTGACTAGGAGGCTATGAGGAATGCTGAGGCCTGGGTGGAGAGAAGGAACAACTGGAATGCATTCTAACACGGGCACTCTGTTATAGGGTGTGAGAATGGATAAAAAGCAGAGAATAAGTAAATTTCTCCTCGGTGCTCTGAGGGTTGTCCCCACTGATAGAAGTGATTCCCCTAGTTATGGCGGCAAATACTAGATGTAAAATACCTTTAGTTTAGCAACTGGTTTTGTGTAATAGTATTGATAACGCCCCTTATGTTACAAACCCTCTTCATTCAACTGCTTCGTGGCACTTCATCACTACAATGTTGCCCTTTAATCATTTTAAATAAAACTGAGTAAACCTGATAATTTAGCAGCATAACTTGCACGAGCCTATCCAGACATAATGCAATAAGGTTGGGAACACTGTTCAGTGCCAGCTCTCCCTTCTTTACTCGGACTGTGCAGTTACTGAAGTCAGTAGGAGTGTTCCCTGGCTAGGGAGTGCTCAATTATACAAAGTGTAGACTTAAAATGGTCACCAAGAAAATGTCACCATACTAATCACATACCCTACAGTGACCATACTTCTTTCTTTCTCTAAGTAAATCATAGTAAAAATAACAAGTTAGCTTCTAGCCCAGGGAGGGGCAATAAGCAGCCCATGGGATGGATGTGGATAGCCAGGGTTAGCCTCAGGTTGGCCACTGAATGCTTTTTTACCTGCACATCCACAAGTACAGCAGTTCACAGCTGCTGTTGACTATGGATCACTGTTCCCAGCCAATGGGAGCTGCAGGAAGTGGTGCAGACTGGGACACAGCTTCCTGTTATCTCAAATATTCTCACTGGAGACCACCCAGGGTTACACTAGTTTGGGTTTATCTCTCTCTCACACACACACACACACACACACACACACACACACACACACACACACACAAGCAAGCACACACCCCTCCATTCACTCACTCATTCACACCCATTCATTCCTGCCCTCAGGCACTCACACACTTACACAGATGTATGGGTTGCAGAAGGAGCATGTGGATCCTGGAGGGTCTGTCTGCTCATCATGGCTGGGGAAGCTGGTCAGGAGAGACAGACACTGGAGAGGAGCTTTTCAGGAGCAGGGGAAGGAAAAAGAGAGTCTCACATGTACGCCTTCTCTTTATATAGTATCTGAATGGCTCCTGTGACTCATTCACCTCGTCATCAGGGAGCATGCCCAGACTTCCCTTTATCCAGCAAGCAGCATGCCCATACTGTGATGACTCACTGAAATGTGTTCCATTGTTTCCAGTCTTCTTCAAACACACTCACACTCTCTCTCCATTCACTCAGGGGAGAATGCAGTTTAGGGAAAGTTACAAGCAAGGTGGCTGCATATTACAAAGTTGCAGTTTACAGTAAGTTTGAGAGTTACACAGATTGCAAAGAATGACAAGGATCACAATAAGTTGCAGTTTAAAACCTTAGACCTTACAGTTTGGTGTAGCTTTAGAAAATCCATGGATATAAATCTAGTGAGTTCAGGCGGAGGCTTTTTTATGCAACACTTCCCACAACCCCCATTGGCTGGGAACAGCAATCCATGGCCAATGGGAGCTGTTCACAACCATACCTGTGGTAGCATAGGTGAATAAAGCATCCAGCAGCTCTGCATCTGACCTGTGGGCTGTTTATTGCCCCAGCCTCCCTCCCCACTCTAGCCAATTGATGTAAACTATTTACTGAAATCACTAGGAAGAGAATGGCGAGGAGTCCTGTGGCACCTTATAGACTAACTGAAGTGTTGGAACATAAGCTTTCGTGGGCAAAGACCCACTTCGTCATGCATCTGACGAAGTGGGTCTTTGCCCACAAAAGCTTATGCTCCACCACGTCAGTTAGTCTATAAGGTGCCACAGGACTCCTCACCGCTTTTGCAGATTCAGACTAACATGGCTACCCCTCTGATAGGAAGAGAATGGGATCATCCTATCATTTCCTTTTAAATGGAGCAATGTATCAAGATTTATAGTCACAGAAAGACCATGAAGAATTTATTAAAAAAGGAATCAGATCCTTTGTTGTCCTTCTTGGCTGAAAGGCCAATAGCTGGAACATGTAGGAACTCAGCTTTAGATGGGGAGGGAAATACACCCACAAACATTTTCAGAGACCCTTTTCATCAAACTATTCTGAGCAATCAGGAAGAAATGGAATCATTAACAAGCATCAACAGAGGCTTTAAGCAAAGCAGAGCCTGAGGCATATTATGTTTTCAGTGTCATTTAGCACATATATACTGTGCAAACACTACCTTGTATTGCAGATCAGTGCAAGGAATAAATCATATTAAGAAAACATTTTCAGGACATCAATCACTATTGTATTTGTTTTCATTATGTGCATGCTAATGGGGAATTGGAGACACCTAATTACTAGAAAACATTCATACTCAACTGACAGTATATAAAAGGCATCATGCTAATACTTTATTAATTGCTACTAAGTAGCATTTACCGTTCAGTTCCCTGCAGCAGTCTACTTAAATTAGTTCACACATGTACTGGTGGACCATATCCTTGCAATCACAGGCGTGAAGTTTTAGAAATGCACATGCAAAAATAGATGTGCACATTTGCATAAACTCAGCTGAGGCACAAAAATACCTGAATACATATACGCCAGTCTTGGCTTGCCCATGAACAGAGGCCAGCAGTATCAATTGACGAGTATTAGAGCTACTCACATAGTATTTGCTGAATTCATTCTTCCATTTGTTATTCATCATTGCCATTTTTTCATTTAATACTTTTTTCATGAATCAATTTTCTGATAATCAGTAAGCTCTAACAAGGTTTTAAATTGCTAAACAAACACCTGTCTAGGAGGCACTTTTAATTCCTCTCTCTTGTTATCCCATGTTCTGTAGATCTGAAGGATAAATGCTCATTTTAGTTTTCAAAAGTTGCAGTGGAGAAAAGAAAAGAATGGGGATATTCAGAAAATCAGGCGCTTGCACTTTAGTTGTATTATATCATTCTTTTAAATATCTCCTGGAGATGGCATTGTACTGCTCTGAATTACCAAAGCATGTCATGATGAGCATGTGAGCCATTAACAAGTAAGAATGTTACTAATGAATGCAGACATGGTAAGATTCATATTATGATTCTGAGGGAGTAAGATAACCATGTTCTCTTCTATTACATGACTGACGAGGAGTCCTGTGGCACTCCTCGTTACTTTTGCAGATTCAGACTAACACGGCTACCCCTCCGATCTATTACATGAGCTAATACTGGTGAGCCATGAATTGGTCCTTGGTATGACACTTAGCACATGTTCTCTACAGTTATTTCTCCATTTCACAACATTCACTGGGAGTATTCACCACATCTTGACATTAATTCCAATTGTTCAATGTCTTTCAGCCATCTGTGTCCAGTGCTGATTTGTTGCACTAATGACTTTAGCTAATCATATTTCACTAGACAAATATAGACGCTGATCCAAAGCCCACTGAATTTCATTGATTTCAATAGGAACAACAGGAACAATCCAACTATCACTTAAGTCGACGAGAGCTTTTTCCGTAGACCTCAGTGGAAGCTGGGTCAAGTCCTTAGTTCTTTTCTTGCAGGGTTTGCAACACTGCATGCCATTCAGTTATCTATTTCATATGGCTGTATCACCAGATCTCTGTGGTCACACTATTCCCTCCACACTAGAACTAAAACAAATCAAATTCAGTGTGAACCAGCTCAGACTCTATTGCAGTAAGCACACATGGAGGGCCCAATTTTGCTTGCATTGAAGATAATGGCAAACCAGTGTGGTAACCCTTCAAGAGCAGGATGAGTTCAAACCTTCATCTGTTTTCTAGAAACAGAAGTTTCCAAGTTTACCACTGACAAAACCCACCAACCTTATTTGTGATACCCATACACAATCGTAATCAGCAGGGAAGCACTTCACCATCATTTCCATCATGACAAGAACTTAAGCCTGGGGATAAATTCCTCCCTGTAAATGTGAGTGCTACTGATCTTAGCTCTGGTTTTGTTACACATCATAGATGTTTTCCAGCATTAAAATGAAGGCAAAGCTATCCAACTTTAAAAAAAAAATCTTCATAGACACTTAGGCTTTAATTTGTGGCAATTGACATAATTTTAATCTAGATAACCCGTTTCAACTGCTCCACATCTAACATACTTACTCAGTACTTATTGGCTTCAGTGAGCCAAAAAAGGCAACAGTAGTGCTGGAAAAAAAAGGAAATAAAAAGTTCAGCCTTTTTTCATTAGATGGGAAACATATTTATGATTTCATCAGAGAAAAAAAATATACACTGAAGACTGTTTCTCTGATGCTCTCTGAATGTATATTTGTTAACCAAGATGAAACTGTCGTCAGCCATCCACATGTGACATACTTAAAATCTGAATTTAAAGAAAGAAACCACTTGACTCCAGAACATTGGAAATAGTGACCCAGAAATAATAGAAACTTTTCAAATGTAACATGTTGCAGTTCCAATAAGCTCAAGTTTAAAAATATTTGACAAGAGGACAGGGCTCTTTTTTGCCTTTAATAATAATCAGTGCAAACTCCAGGGTTTGGAGGGAAACACAAGTTTATGTTTCATATTGGAATGCATTAGTGAACTTGTCAGGAGTTACCTTAGTTACGGTGTAATGAGCCCAGCCCCACTGAAATCAATAAGTATGAATATGGTCAGACTATGTCCCAGGGTACCGATATCCAACAGCACAATAATCCTTTTGGCTTTCTGAAGTCTTGCCATGGAAACTAGCATGTATGTTGCTTCTAGAAAGATATAGTACATTGTGTAAGAGTGTGTAAAAAGTCAGTGCTATTGAAGCTGATGCTAAGTTTGTCAGATAACATCCTGGGCCTAACTATATCAAGTTCAGGTCAATCTGGGCATGCTAAGGGACTATAAAGCTACCCCTTAACTGGGCCATTGAGGATGACAATGCCCTGGGGGCTTAGCTAGCCTTCCAACACAAGTCAGTTCCTCCCCACCTCCTTATAGGGAGGAAAAAGGGGATGGGCCAGAATTATTCATGGTGTACCAGCAGCAAGGAAGCTGTCAGCCTCACTGGGCCCCTAGGCAAAGAGAGGAGTAGGAGGGTGACTCTTCTCCCAGAAAAGGAGGGTAGGGATCAGGTGGAAGGGGTGAGACCGAGGACAGCTTACTCTGAGCATGCCTGGACCACAGCATGCCCAGACCACAGCATGCCCTGCCCCAACCTTCAGTGCTGCCTGGAATGTGATGCCCCTGACATCCCAGGAAGCCCTAAGAGCTTCTCAGAGCATCAATGTAAAGGGCTCAGGGTGCTGGGCATCTCTGCTGGCCACAGTAGTGGCAGTGGCCAGAGCCCCAGGCCCATTTGAATTGCCAGGCCCAGGAGTGGCTGTCCTTTTGCCTCCCTCCATCAGTGTGTCTGGCTAACTTAATAGTTTCTAGTGGCTGTTACAGCCCTATAAACTGCAGCTGTGCTGAGACTATTCTGTCCCACTCTGGTGGCCGAACAGGTTTCTGAATGACTTTTAAACAGAGGGCCTGCAAAGGGAAAGAACAAGCACCTTTTGCCCTTCCTTGGGTTTTGCACACAACTGAGTTCAGCTGGACCTCAAGGACCAGTGCAATGGAGATCTCTGCACCCTTTGTTCCTACCACAGGTTTTTCTTTTGGAGATGGTACGGACTGTTATGAACATTTGAAAATGTAGGACTGAATTGCACAAAAACTCTCATAAGGGCACTAGCTGTGAATGGGTGACATATGCAAGTTGTTAGCGATGCAGTGATTTTGATAGAGGAAATAAGATCTGCTGAAGCAGCAGGAGAATGCAGCCCCTAAAGTAAGCATCTGGTCAGTTCAATTTATGAAGCGCTTATTTTCTGCAGAAGCTAGTTCTTTACTTATGTGGAAGCAGAAAGGAGAGGAAAGATTTACAAGGTTGATCAGTTAGGCTGGTATAAGGTCACAGGGAGTATTAAAAACTAGGAGCATGACTTTGAACTAGATCATAAATAGAGTGCGGCAGTCAATACTATTGTTGATAAAGCCATGTTTCCATATAAGAGGAGGTCAGCACTTGCTTCATGTCTAGAGATCATAGACTCATGGAGACCATGAAAAAAGGAAGCTACAATGATCAAGATAAGAAAAGGGACATACATAATGATTTCATCAGAGCGTAAGTCAAGGCAATGGCTGACCTGGACATAGGTGTGGAAGTGGTGACCCACAGGTTTTCAGACTGACATCTAGGAGGATCAGGAAAATATAATGTCAAGGTTACTGTTAGTGAAGGGAACAGTGAGGTTGACTAAGGGCACACAAGAGCAATAATGTCACTTCAAATATCCAATTTTGGATATGACAAGAAAACTTCAACAGTCTTCCACTGTCTATGCACTGAGGCATACACCTCTCACAAATAAACAAATACTTATATCTATACTTCAAGTAAACAGTGGAAGACTTATTGCCTCCATACCAAACAAGACCTACTGCTGGCAGGACTAAGGAAAGCTATTCTTTAATGTTATTCACACTGCCGAACACATAATTTCACGCTTCCCTTCAAAGCCTATCCCCCTTTTCCATAGCAAATTGCCACACCTGCTTTGCTTTCCTGTACAGCTCCTATCAAGATTTAGATTGAATTTGGCCTGTAATAGATCGAGGAGGGCTTCAAAATATTGGCAAAGCCTTTACTGATTAACCTGAAAACAAAATGTCACACTCCTTAAGTCATAATCTCAGTACAGAGCTGTCTGTTTCTGGCACAATTTAAATTCTCATTTAGTATGACAGCACTTGGTCATAGTCTTGTCTAATTTACTCTCAATTAGACCATTATATAATTAAATTCCACCAGAACTATTGGATTATGTCACAGTTGACTAAATTAAAGAGTTTATGTTACCTTATTTATTCAGACGCAGGAGAAAAATAACCTAAATACATCTCTTCATTTCTTTGTTATGAGAAATGAATAAATAACTGTGGTGCCAGCACACATTCAAGCTTTCTCAGAAAAAGCACAACAAATCATTCTTCTCTCTTAACTGTGATGCTTCAATCAGTTCCCAAGGTGCTCGCTGACCCTTGTTTCATGTTCTTTCATTCATCATTTACTCCTTTCTCACGTTTCATAATTTGATATGGCATTTTGAAAGAAAGGTAGGGTCTGGAGGTGAGTTAGTGGTATGCAGTGGAGCTGCTGGCCCTGGCCTATTTTGACTGTGAGGAGGAAAGAAAGGCAGGGAGACTAATAGTCAAATATGGAAAATAGCATCACTCTGTGATAAATCTATCACTTGGCTTTGTAAAATCCCCTCATATTTACACAGTTTTATGTCAGTTCTTCATATTACTAACAGCCCTTTAAAATGAATCCCTTTCACTACTACCAGCATTACTGTAATCACATGAATTTTCCAGTATACAGCTGATGCGATTAGTTACAAAAAATTTTTAACTTTGTGAAAGACAGTTTATCACTGTAAGCTGTTTGCCAGGTGGAGTCGGCAGCGACTAGGGCCAGGCTCAATATCCAGGGTTTCCTTTTCAGCAATACAACACAAAACTGGCCTGAGGCTCCACCCAATAACCTGGGAAAATTATACACCACCCTTCCGAGAGGCAATATTTTCCCTCTCACAAGCTCAGAGTCTGAGTATAGAAAAGAAACTTTTAATGAAAGGAGAGAAGTCAGTCACTCGACATTACTTAGGGAAAATGCCACAAGCACAATTCATAATCATAGAACAGTAAGTAGGACACCCACCGTGGAGTGTGGGGAGCAATACCTTCTGCCTCATGTTCTTGAGTTCTACAATTAAAAGTTCCTTTTCTGTGCCCCTCTCTGATCCCTGACCACCCCTAACTGTGAGTGGTTACCCTGGGTCAGGGAGGACCTAAGATTCCAAGATGCATATGCGTAAATTCGCCTCCCGCCTGAGAAAGCAGGCATCTTATTTCACCATCTGAGGGTATGTCTACACTACAAAGTTAGTTTGAACTAACAGATGTTAGTTCGAACTAACTTTCATAGGCGCTACACTAGCGCTCCATTAGTTCGAATTTAATTCGAACTAACGGAGCGCTTAGTTCGAACTAGGAAAACCTCATTTTACGAGGATTAAGCCTAGTTCGAACTAGCTAGTTCGAATTAAGGGGTGTGTAGCCCCTTAATTCGAACTAGTGGGAGGCTAGCCCTCCCCAGGTTTCCCTGGTGGCCACTCTGGCCAACACCAGGGAAACTCTTCTGCCCCCCTCCCGGCCCCGGACCCCTTAAAGGGGCACGGGCTGGCTACGGTGCCCGTGCCAGGTGCAAACCTGCCAGCACCCAGCCAGCAGACCCTGCACCTGGCACGGATTGAGCCACCCACCCGATGCCCCCCAGCCCTCCCCCTCTTCCCGGGACCAGGCTGGCGGCTCCCGGGAGCTTGCCCAGGACCGCAAGAGGCGGGCAACCGCCTGGGCTAGTGCAGACATCGTGGACCTCGTCCACGATCTCCACACTAGGCACAGGAAAGTGGCCGTCTAGGGCTGGAGAGCTGCCAGCCTGGCCACCCAGGAGCAGGTGTGCAAGAGAATCAAGGGGGTCCAGTGAGACCCCTGATCCTGAGCCCTGAGCTTACAATGGCCATCCTGGGTCAGACCAAAGGTCCATCTAGCCCAGTAGCCTGTCTGCCGACAGCGGCCAACCCTAGGGACCCTGGAGGGGATGGACCGAAGACAGTGACCAAGCCATTTGTCTCGTGCCATCCCTCTCCAGCCTTCCACAAACTTTGGGCAGGGACACCACTCCTACCCCCTGGCTAATACCACTCCATGGACCCAACCTCCATGACTTTATCTCACTTCCCTTTAAACTCTGTTCTAGTTCTAGCTTTCACAGCCTCCTGCAGCAAGGAGTTCCACAGGTTGACTCTTTGCTTTGTGAAGAACAACTTTCTCTTACTAGTTTGAAGCCTGCTACCCATTCCTTTCCTTTGGTGTCCTCTAGTCCTTCTTTATGGGAACTAATGAAGAACTTTTCTGTATGCATCCTCTCCACCCCACTCATGCTTTTAGAGACCTCTATCCTGTCCCCCCTCCGTCTCCTCTTTTCTACGCTGAAAAGTCCCAGTCTCTTTAGCCTCTCTTCATATGGGACCTGTTCCCAACCTCTGATCATTTTAGTTGCCCTCCCCTCTCCCAGCCTCTCTCTTCCCCTCTCCCACCTCCTTTTCCCAGTCTCCCCCAGTTTTGTTCAATAAAGACAGATTCCATTTTGGAAGACACGTTATCTTTATTTTGTACATCAAGAAGAGGGGCTAGGGAAGGGTAAGTGGAAGGAGGTGAGGGAGGAATGGGGCATGAGCCCCCGATGGGGAGGACTGGGCTGGCTCTGCGGGCTTCTGGGGGTGGAAGCTCTCCTGCAGCCCCCCAATTGCCTCCTCTCTCCAGATGGCAGCCTGCGGCAAGTGCAGCTGGGCTGATGGCCGAGTGGTGTGATGTGCCCAGTGTGGGTAGTCCGGGCAATCCAAGCCAGGACTGCTTTGCAAGCGGGGCACCCCTGAGAACTGTCTGTCCAGGGTGGGGGTTGGGACCCTTTAAGCACAGCTCTCGGCTAGCCTGAGTAAGCATCTCCACGCTCTCTTCTCTGATGCCCTGGCGGCACTGCTTCCGGCCATCCTTAAGCCCGGTTCAGGGTCCACTTAATGTGGACATGCTAGTTCGAATTAGCAAAACGCTAATTCGAACTAGTTTTTTAGTCTGGATCCGTTAGTTCGAATTAGCTTAGTTCGAATTAACCTTGTAGTGTAGACATACCCTGAGTGCTTGCTTTGGCTGGCCAGACACACCAACCACAATTCCTCATTGCCTGGCTGCCCCGCCAGCTGGTCCAGCTAGCCAACTGCTTGCCACTTTCTCTGGCTGGCCATCAGTTACCTTCTGCCTCTCTGCTGTGCCTCTGTAGTGAATTTTTACTTTCAGGGGTTGCTAGGCAGAATCACTGCCCCACCACAAGTGATTTCAGCTCTTATTGAAAATGATGGGAAAGAACAGATTAAACCGGTCAGGGACCAGTAATAACAGTCCATTCCTCCTGATTCATACACCTTCCCCACTTACTTTCACAGGGGTCTGGCATTCGAGCCCCTGGCTTAATAAGGTCCTTTCAGATGGGGGTGAGCCCCTCATTTGGGACAGGTTAAGCTCAGTTCTGCTTCCCTTTATTCAGACAATAAAGACAACAGCACTGATAACAACATTTAACCATCCCTGCATTCGGTTTTGAAATGATTTGTAACCCAACACCAGTCAAAGCTGATCACATTGAGCTACACAGCTCTATCTGGCAGAGTATGTATGCTCATATAAATACAGTTTGCTCCTGAAGTTTTTCCCCTTCCCCAGATGACTGTCATGGGAGAATTAATTCATATGCTGCCCATATCATATTTTTGATAATTTAACATAGGATTCTGAATTAATCTTATATTGTTAATCACATTTCCTATAAACACAGCGACCAATTTCCTACTGTAAACTGGAAAACAAATTACATTTGAACTAATGCAACAGATTAGTGTGAAGCCCTCTTAAAGAAGTACATTGTAAAGGAGCAGATTTTTTAAAATAATTATGGCTGTAGTTTTCAAAAGAGTCTAAGAAAGCTAACTGCTTACTTTCATTAGTATTTGGGCACCCAGCTCTTGAAAATATAGGATAAGCTTTGAAATACACCCCCGCTCTAACTATATGCAGAAATGCATGAGAGTTTTGATTTTCAACCCACATCTCAGATGAAACAGGAATGGTTAGTCCCTGCAGTGAATTGTGCCCACAGTTTTGCACCCTCAACGAATTGCCAGGAGAAAGCAAGAATGAATTGTGGGTACAGAACTGTGCCTGGAGCAAAAGAAGCTCTTAAACATAAAATACCAGAGAAGGAATTTGTATGTTAAAAGAATAATATTTGGCTCACCAAAAGACAAAATATAATACACCTGCTGAGAAAATCAAATAAACGATGGAGTATATGGCATCTGTGACATGAGTACTGGAAGAGGCAAATTTTAGAAGTACCCAGGGCATGTCTACTCTACAGCATTATTTCGAAATAACACATGTTATTTCAAAATAACAAGGCGAGCGTCCGCACAGCAAGCCTGTTATTTTGAAATTGTTTCAAAATAACAGGCCTCTTATTCCAAAATAATAAACGCTCATTTCATGTGGAATAATGCCTTTTAATGCAATTCAGGCTCCAATCAGGGAGGACATGCTATTTTGATATAATTCTGCACTATTTCAGTGGGGACTTGTAGCGTGGACAAGCTATTTCAAAATAGTTATTTCAAGAGTTATTATTTCGAAATAACATATTTTGAAATAACTTTATAGTGTAGACATACTCAAAGAGAATCCTGTCCTTTGTATTTATACACCAATGAGTTTGGTTTGTGATGTAGTGCCTTTGATGTGTTTTGATTGGTTCAATATTTTCATATCCATACCACGAATTTGGAGATAAGAGTTTAGTGTAAAAACCACACAAGTTTTTCACAATATTATGCTATTCAGTTGTTAATTGAACCCAATTTCTTTGATCGCTATTTTAAATAAGCTGTATATAAAGGTGAACATATAGCCATAAATTCTCATATATTCACAAATAAAGAGAGCTTGCACACGCATAGCACTAACGCCTTCCATGCAGTCCTGATTTGTGCACACTCATTGTGAGATTCACATGCCTAAATCATAAGCATGCACCACTTAGAAAATACAATTCATTTTCAAAATCATCCCTGGTCTGATCTTGCTGCCAATGAAGCGAATGGTAAAATATCCATCAATGTTTAAAGGAACAAATTGAGACATTCTTTTCGGTTGCTGCAATTAAAACATAAGACGTCTTCCTCACAAGTGTTTATATCAATGGGAATGCGTGAGGAAGGAAGCAATGCAGAACTGGAACCTAAGTGAACACCTTTCTGTATACCAAACAAACTATATTGAACTTTTATAAATGAGCCCTCTCAAAAGAAGAGGTCTGTTGGAAGAATGTTGGATAATTGAATAATATATTAAATAAGTATCAGTGCATTAATGTAGACAGTTTCCTAAAATATAGTCTTATGGAAGAAACTGGATCCACGAATTGTTCACTATCCTTATTTTGCTACTTTGAAATATCCCCTATATAAAAACAATGCCTGTTTTATTTTCCACTTTACCATAGTATGAGCTTGTGGCACGAGAGGCATCTCAAGTCATAACAGTTTCATTTGATACTTGTTATTGATGTGGACATTGGATCATAAGGTAAGGTACAGCTCAGAGTATCAGAGGGATTCACATTGAGAACAAACAATATGCCTTCCTTAAAGACAATCTGATAACATTTATATTTGTCCACTTTGTTAATTTGGTTTTAAAATTATGACAACATCTGCCTGTCAGGTAAAGTCCATTTCTTTTTGAACCAGGCTTTGCTAAATCTCACAAATGAAGTCATTTTCAGCAAAGAGAAATCATTATTTCACATACCATTATTTTCAATTTTAATAACTTTTCTGGTTTATAGAGCACCCTAAAGAGTGGCAAAACACCATTTTAATGGGTCTAAAATCTGTGACATTGGCCAAAAAAACCTCTTCCTTTTTTGTTTCTTAATAATTTGATCACTCTAAATTGTTCCTTGTACTTATTTCACAAGAACAGACACAGGTAGCACGAATATTGGAGCCAGAAAGGGGTGGCTTGAACACTAAGGATATGTTTACACTTTACATGACTTCAGTAGAATCTATAGACTCAGGGATGTGAATAATCCATACCACTAAGTGACATAACTTATGCCAACCAAAGTGCCAGTGTTGACAGCACTGTGTCAGCAACAGAGCTTCCTGCAGCTCCCATTGGCCAGGAACAGCGAACCATAGCCAATGGGAGCTGCAAGCAGCCATACCAACAGACTGCGTGGGTTGTGGGTTGCCCACCACTGGCTTATAGTGTTTTCACCAGAAGCACTATAGTTGTGCAGCTGCATTGATCCAGCTGTGCCACTATAAATGATATAAGGTTGGCATAGCCTAAGGTAAAAATTGACAAAATCCCACATGCCCCGCATTGCAGATTTGAATTCCAGCTCAGAACTTCAACTTCAAGTACAGAAAAGAGAACAAATAACTATGCACTTTATAGTGTGGTCATCTTTTTGATGACATCTCAAAAGCTAATGGCCTATTTCACACGGGCATCAAAAATATTACTCTCTTTAGAACAAGGATAAGATATATGGGGGAGCCAGTATGAGAAAGAATGCACGGCAGTTACTCATGCTATTTGGACCTGATTTTCATCTATCCTGATCCTTATATCTTTACTTACATTGTTCAAGTACATACTAAGTGAGCATAAAGCACTCACCAGGACAGAATGGGGGCATTTTACACCCATTTGGCACTCATTTTCAGACTAATGTAGATTACCATTCATGATACAAAGCAAAGGAAAATCAGCCAGATCTACCTACATATTTTGTACCAGTGTAAATTTTTCAGTTACGGTATGAAGCTGAAGTAGTTATACCAGGTGTATGGACACATAGGGTATGTCTAGACTACATGTCTGTCACCAGAGGCATGTAAATTAGAGTACCCGACATAGTCAATGAAGCTGGGATTTAAATATTCCCGGCTTCATTAAAATAAAAATGGCCGCCACACTGTGCCGGCTCTGCTGTCGACCGCTCCTGTAAACCTTGTTTCATGATGCATAAGGGAACAGTGGACAAAGGCTTCCCTTGTCGACCGATCCGCGTCTTGACTCGCGTGCTGTGCCGACGATCAGCTGAGCTGGCACAGCGTGGCGGCCATTTTTATTTTAATGAAACCAGGGATATTTAAATCCTGGCTTCATTGACTATGTCGGGTAGTCTAATTTACATGCCTCTGGCGAAAGAAGCATGTAGTCTAGACATACCCATAGATACTGATATGAAGGTGTTTAATGCTGATATTGCCTCTCTCATATAAGAATAGCTATAGTAGCTTAAGGCATCTTTAACACCACTCACATAGTTAAACTAGTACAACTTTTGTGTTTGGACAAGTCCTTCATCTCCATGTGTCCTGTGAACAGGTAGAATAGAAGAATTTGTTTTCTAAGACTATCTCTCTTCTCCCATCTTTCAGAAGCAACGACTTCATGAAAAGATATGATTAAATGATTAAGAAAGTTTCACTGACACTAAGAAGTTAAATTACAGACATTTCCTATATCAGGTGAATACTATGCTCCAAAGCAACTAGCTCATCCATGAGGAGTTACCAGATCATTTAGCATTTACCATTCAAAACAGATTAAATAAATTATAGATTTTGGGGACCTTAACATTGCAGTCAGTGGAATTTCATACACCATGGGTACTAATGTTCACACTCTCTTGAAGCAGTTTAGTTCAGTATAGTCTGAGGATGACGTGAATTGGTAATGGATGCATACACTCGACTTTTAAATTGTGACCAGCTGATCAAAATAATTGAACAAGTGTCAAGCTGGTTGCAATTCAATCAACAAATAGGAAACCTTTGACCTATCAACTCCTGCAGCTATTTCTTAACTGTAGTACATTGATTTATACTCTCCATCTTTAAATCTCTCATATCAAAGCTCCTATAAGCAGTTTCCACAGCCATGTTAATTCAGAACAGTGATCTCTACCATACAATTTGGTAACAATGGATAATCAACTGTTCATAAAGAGCAGGTTTTAATACCACCCATAAGGGGTCAGATTACCCCATCACAACCTCACATGTTTATAAACTGAGTTTGAAATTACATGATATTATCCTCTAACTACAAACTTCTTGCAGCAGGGAATATTTCATTCTGCTACTGATTGGAGATAGTGGAAATTAACAGAGTTATCTTTCCTTTCAAATAGGAAGCCCACGAGAATTTAATATGTGCAAATAACTTGTTCTCTTAGGCTTGCAAAGCCAAACTAAGAGATTTAAAAGCTATTTTGATTTTCTTTTATTTACCCAAAGCACTTTAAGATCCTTTAACTGTGAAATTTGAGTTTATTATTATTGTAACTGAGGCCATATTATCATAGTTGTGGGTCTGTTAGCTTTAGTGTTATATAGGCTCTTTTCAAGAAACAACAACACAACAGTTTTCATATCCTTTTGTATATTCTGGAGCTTTACTCAGTGGTGAATATAGCTCAATAGGTAATTTTGAAAGGAATAAGGAATTATTGTTAGCAACATGATGGTGGATTGAGATTATCAATGTTATTAAAGTCTGTAGAGGTAGGAATTCTATCTTTTCCATATCTGTACAGTGGCTCGAATAATAAATACACAGTTGGGTTTTCTGTAATGATGTTTTCATAGAGCAATATAGATATGCATTACTAACAGTTATTTTATTATTAAAAATGAGAACTTAACAAATATTAAGTTTTACAACCAGTAAAGGCAGTCTTAATAAAATTAAAATTACTAATAATTTCACTGGGAATATGATGCATAAAATCATGGCAAGCTATAGCAGTAATTGCAGGTATCTTTTGGTATGCCGTTTTAAATTTAAATGAAGACATTCAATAATCATTTTCACCACTGCATATCAACTTGATGAACTGACCACTAGTATGTATTAACCCACTTAATAGTGCTATTCATTGGACACAATGTAGTTTAAAATATCCAAAACAGCCATTACCTCATAAGGGTCTCTCATTAATCTGTCATACGTAAAACAGAAAGATTGGGATTTACAAAAAAATGGTTAAGGCCCAAAATTTTTAAAGGTGTTTAGCTGCCTAACTCCCACTGAAATGCTTCTAGAAAGCTGTCCCTATGTGACATATGCTCATCAGTTTCACTGAACATCAATGGTCCTTGTGGCTCCTAAATCCCCCAGAGAATTTTCAACATCTCACCTAAAATCTAGGATATGTGCTTGTACTTCTGTTGTCACTTGTTTCAAAGTGCCCATGTCTTGGTAAGCATCTGACCTCTATTGTGGCTCAAGGGCAGGTTATACTTAAGGCAATAAAAGAGTTGCAGCACTGAGTCTCAGAGCACAGCGCAACTGATGGCCATGCAGGCTGTGGGTCTAAAAATATCAATATAACTGTTCAGGCTTGGACTGGAGCTGGGACTCTGAGCCTTATCCCAGTCCCAGTTTGCAGAGTCCAGGCATCAGCCTGAGCCCAAATATCTATGCTGATATTCTTAGCATTGCAGCTAAAGCCCTGTAAGCCCAAATCAATTGAGCCAGCTTCAAAGACTCAATGCCACAGGTCTTCCTTTTAGAGTGCAGCTATATCTCCAGTCTTCTGCGGATACTCTTTCCAAGAAAAAATACTCCACACTTTCCCATGAGTGAAACCTCATTCTTCACCATTAATTTAGATTGGACCATACCATAAATAAGGAGACTATCAAAACAGGTCAACTAAGATGAATATGATGCTCATATAAAAATGCAGAGAATGTCATTATTTCCCACACCTTATCTCTAAGGAACTTATTACTTTTTACATGCAACAATGAAGTAGGCTTTGCAACATGGCTGTGAGGTAGCTGAGCATTCTACTTGTTTTACAGGTGGGGAAACTGAGACAGAAAGACATCAAGTGATCAAAAGATTCTATAGAAAGCATATTGCAGAATAAGTAGTAATCATGAATCCTTATTTTCTATACTTAAGCTCTAGATCATGCATCTTCAGCTATTTAATGCTTTCAGCCAACTCAGCCTCAGAATACTAAACTTTGTCTCCACTACGTCAGTAGTTCTCATGACATTCTGTACAGAAGCATTAATCTATTAAAAAACAGGCAGGTGGATGAAATGCTTCATATACACATTTTCAAGGTAAATGAAAGTTTTTATATTGTCTTTGTTGTTTCATATTGCACTTTTCTGAAGACAATATAACTATACTATAGTCCGCATCTACACTACAAGCAGTTATTTTGACATAATGTCAAAATAATGTCAAGTGGGAGGACTTCTTACTCTGACTCCTGTAACCCTCATTTTACAAGGAGTAAGGGAAGTCGGAGGAAGAGTGCTCTACCTTAGACTTCCTGCTGTGTAGACAGCGCCAAAAGCCGAAATAAGCTATTTTGACTTAAGCTACGCAATTGACATAGCTCAAGTTGCATAGCTTATTTTGGCTTTAGCCCTGCTGTGTAGATGTGCCTTTAGATAGATTAACCTGAGTGACTTCTATCTTATTGTGACATGAAGGGATGATGGGAAACGAATAAATGTGAATGAAATTCCTTTGCATTCCTTTCAAGTTGGCCTATTTATTAGTGAGAAATATGTGTCTGTGACTGGCCTAGGATTTTTACATGGAAATAAGCTCAAACACTGAAATGGCTGCACAGAGACAGTATGAGAATTATAACACTTAGATGGGAAAGAGTTACCAGAATGTACTTCTGAGATGACATTTTATCATCTCAAAATGACTGTTATGGCCCCAAAAATATCATTTGCAGAAATATCTTATTAGAAAAAGGGGGACTTCCAAAATGATTGCACCACCAGAATGGCAGAATTAAATCCTATTGTGGGAAGAAAAGCTATTTGGGGGGACATTTTTTCCTTGAAGAATGTTATTGTTTTGCTTTTCAAACTTGTTATAAGACTGTTTTTATTAACCTGAAATTACTGTGCTTGGCTGTACTCCCATTGCTTTATGGTGCTGCAGTGATTTTATTTATTTATTTATTTATTTATTTTTAAACCGCAAAAGAGAGATTTCATGCTCACAGGGCCAGTTTCTAACTTTAGGCATGGTTCTAAGCAGAGGATGGTATATGAGTTGTACTGGCCTAGGAGTCATGTTGACTCATAGACAAATCTCAGTCACATTTCCACCCCTGCTTCCTCCTTGCTGCATGGGGACAATAATTTATTGCTAGTCTTTACCAATGGTAAATAATTATCCCTACCTGCACTAGCTGAACTTCTCTGACCAGTGAATAAAGAACATGGAGCCAAGACCTCCTTTCCCTTGTCCCTTGCCCCAACCCCAGGGAGGAAGTAAGCAGAGATGTGGCCACATTCACACCTATGTACATGGACACAAGCTGCAAGTAATCCATATAGGAGAACAAGGGTGTATAAAGCTGCATAGTCCAAAATTTAATGCGATCATAGAAATTAGATATGACTTTTTTGGTCATCTAGATAATCTAAAGCTTCTGTCTATCTAGTCTGGTACATTCATGGAACCTGCTCCATCTTATCTTATTCTTATGTTGGTAACATACTGATATTTCTTTTTTGTTATTCATTTTTTCTTTTTATTTATCCTTCTGGTGTGTGGCTTACTCTTCATAATGAATTATGGCAAAATAAAGTGGTAAGCTGGCCACATCTACCCTTTCTCCATTTTCTGGGTTAAGAGAGAGCTATACTTTTTTACAAGAGCAGAGGTTACTTGCTTAAAAAAATGAAAATCAGTATTTTCTCACACTAGAATGCAATAAATGTGAGGTGTGCAGCTTTGAACCAAATCATGGGCTAGGCCAGCCCATTAATCACTGAGCAGAAATCTCTGTCCATAGCACTGGGAACTTCTTAAAACTTAAGTGGTTGAGGTTGACCCCAACTTTTGTTGAGTAAGGCAATACAACCCACACATAGTACCATAAAATTATACATCTTTATGCAAAATGAGCTGTAGCTTTTATAGGCTGAGAACATCTCAAGTAGAGATGTAACTCAGAGGACTTCAAAGGGCAGAGGAGAAGAAAGTTTTTTTAAAAAAAGAAATACCTTACTTTTAATGTACTACAGTATAATATGGGCCACCCATAATAGTGTAAATTGGTTCAGGATCCAACTTAGAGATCAACACTACCCAAGAGAGTCACAGGAGTATGAATTCATTGTTGTGTTTATGATAGTACTATATACTCATCTTTAAATAGTATGATGAGGAAATATTTTCTCATAGCAAAATAACTGACCAAGCATTATTATTTTATCAACATCAATTAGTTAATAACATAGTAAAAGCATCCTGGCTGGTTTATAATCAAATCACACAATGTTTTAATATCATCCACTGCAAAGAGCCACAGGAGACATTAAAGAGCAATTAGTGTCATGTGAGCTTCAGTGTGAGTATCACTCCTCTAGCTCAATATTTTTTTAAAGGGGAGAGTGTTACTTTAATGTGCCACCGAGTGCAATCTGTTATACTTCATCACTCCCCTAACACCATAGCATCCATGTTCTCAATACTATGACATAAAAAAGCTTAATTGCTTTTAATTAAAAAAATAAGATTTTCAAATCACATATTACAACCTGAATAATGCTAAATAGACTAAGTATTAACTACTGGCATCTTTCACAAAATCATTATCTATGTGCACACACAACTTTATGGAAGATAGAGTATGTCTACACTAGCCCCCTAGTTCGAACTTAAATATCCCGGGCTTCATTTAAATATTTAAATATCCCAGGCTTCATTTGCATCTTCCTGGGCGCCACCATTTTTAAAAGTCCCTTAGTCTGAACTACTATTCTGTGCCATGTGTAGCTGTGGGCACGGAGTTTGGACTAAGGGACTTTAAAAATGGCGGCGCCCGGGGAGATGCAAATGAAGCCCGGGATATTTAAATCCCGGGCTTCATTTGCAACTTCGAATGCCTACATTAGCCTACCTAGTTCGAACTAGGGGGCTAGTGTAGACATACCCATGGAGACATATATAAAGCTCACCCATTCAGGGTTCAGATACCAATGATACAGAGTGTAGGCCCTGATTCTTCAAAGAGATCGGCATGAGAAGCATCTATATCTGTACAGAAAACTGTTGACTGCATTACTGCTCCACGTGACCTTGAAGGACCACCAGAGCAGATTCATTATGGGGATCAGGCCCATATCTTTCTGTCCTAAAATAAATGCTATCATATAAATAGGACCCTAGAGCTTGATCCCACAAGTAGGCTGAGTGCCCTGGTCTTAATCCAGCAAAGCATAGAAGCATGCAGATAGACTCATTGAAGTCATGAGTATTAGGCACTGGGGGGGAGGTGGAATCAAGAGGACTGTGCTTTGGGCCTCAGTTTCTTACTTTTGAAGTAGTGATAGTGATACTTCCTTCTTCCCACACTTGTCTGTCTTTGTCTTTTTAGAATGCTAACTCTTCAAGACAGGATCCGTCTCTCGTTGCGTATTTATGCAGTGTCTAGCAGAGTAGAGGAGGGGCTGACTGTGATGTGAACCTCAAGCACGGCTGTAATGTAAATTAACAACAATTTCAGTATTGCATATGTAAGTGCAGTGGGAGTCTTAGTGAACTGAATTATAAAAATGAATACTTACTGTATATGCAGAGGGGAACAAAGGAGCAGCAGAGATGGTAACAATGAGGAACCTGGGACCACTGTTCTGTTTTGAAAAAAATAAAGTACAATTAGAGGAAGAGAAATGTATTTTCATCCCATCTTAGGCACTACACACATTTGTTAGATGATAAGAATAAAAATGATCCAGCTGAGGATTCAGGAGCAGGCTACTGCTTGGATGACTGAAACAGCACAGAGTACATTTCAGCATCCATCTTCAACAGCTTGCTCAAACACTAGCTGAAGAAAGTAGATTGTTATAGTCTCTAATTGTTTCTGGACTGGTGCCTGGAGCAGGAGCAGCAGGATTTCACTGACCAAACCTGGCAGGCTCAGCAGGGCCCTGAAGGGGCAATTTCAGAAGTGCCCAAACAGGCCTGGCCCTAGGTCAAGGCGAGCAAGGTGAGCAAGGCGAGCAAGGCAAATGCTTTGGGCCTTGCGCTTTCAGGACACTGCACTGCTGAATATTCACCATCCACTGGCCAGGCCCAGGGTCCTGCTCCCAGTGTCCTGCTTTGGGCCCCGCAAACCCTTTGGCTGGGCCTGAGCCTAAAGGTTTCATTTAGGACCGGACCAGGACCCTCGTGTAATACAGATACTGTACGAACACTGAGGTAGATGACTTCCTTGCCCTAGCACACTGTTTAAGAAGATGGAGAACATACAAAGTTTGGGGATGAGTGCAGATATTGTATGGACATATAGATGTTAACTCAGGTCCAAAGCTTTCCATTGAAGGTTGATTTTGACAGAAATTTGGGTTTTGAATCAAACAAAATTTTTCACAGAATATCTCATTTCCTAGAATAGTTTTGATCATTTCCTCAGAAAACTGAATATTTTATAGACAAAAACCACCCCAGCATTCATACTTTTGATAAAAACATCAACATTTTCAGCTAAACAGCCTGAACAGCCAATACTGACTTCTGTGATTCCTACATACACATACATAGGACCCTAACAAATTCACAATCCATTTTGATCAATTTCATAATGATAGGATTTTAAAAACCATAACATTCACAATTTCATCTATTTCAATCTGAAATTTCATGATGTAATAATTCTGAGATCTTGACTCAAAAAGGAGTTGGGAATACCCCAAGATTATTTATTGCGGCATGTTGTGCTACCGCTACCTTCTGTGCTGCTGTAGGCGGAGGCACTGCCCTCACAGCCGAGCAGTTGGAGACTAGTGGCTGCTGGCCAGGAGCCCTGTCTGAAGACAGAATTGCTACCAACAGCATTGCAGAAGTAAGGATGACACGGTATGGCATTGCTATCCTTCCTTCTGCAAAGCTGTCTGCAGAGCAGGGCTGTCAATCAGCAGCTGCCACTACTCTAGCTAGCAACTCTGAAGGCAGCATAGAAGTGAGCATGGCAGTATCATGACATACCTAATATAATCTTGTGGTTCCCCAGCAACTCCCTTTTGGATTAGGACCCCCCAATTTGAGAAATGCTGAGAAATCTGGTCTTTCCCCTGTGAAATCTGTATAAGCACATAAAAGGCCAGATTTCATAAGGGGGGAACCAGATTCTGTGGTCTATGACATTTTTTCATGGCAGTGAATTTGGTGGAGCCCTACATATACATAAGTACGTAAGGATCAGTTTTCCCCAACCACACCTTGACCATTATAAGTTGGTAACTGGGTTATGCCACTTTTCTGTAATGAGTCTGAATAGGAGGCCTCAGAGCCAAACAACTCCAAACATGAGGGAAAGTTTGGTACAGGTGCCTAAATTGTCCAAAGTCATTAATGGTATTGGGTGCCTCAACATTCTGATGCCCAACTTGATTTTAAAAGGGTCTGATTTTCTGAAAGGACTTGGAAAAATCAGGCGCTTTTGAGGTGTCTCAAGATGGGCAACAAAACAGTGAGGCATCCATACTCACTAACCACCTTTAAAAATGTTGGCCAGTATTCCCACTAGAACATCACACCTGTAGCCCCTCTCTCATCATTCACAGTACAAACATTCATGGAAGCAGACCATTCAATTCATGGAAAAAGAAAATACAATTTAAAATGTAATATTATAAGTGACTCATTTTTTTTCTATCATCTCCACAACAAAATACTCATTTTGATGGTTATGATAGAAAAGTCAAATGCCTCTTCACTTTAAAATGAATTAGCCTTCCCTGTGATGGGGCGGACAGGCCCCGTACTGAAGGGCAGGGAGTAGCCCAGGCCCAGCTGGCTGAGAAGGCCCCGCCCAGCCAGCTCTGCTGAGCATGCTGCCAGCAGAGCCAGAGTATAAAGGCAGAGAGAGCCCTGCAGCGAGGTAGGCCACTGGGAGAAAGTGTAGGTCAGGAAACAAGGGCCGTATATACCCTGATAGAGGGGCCTGAACTGTGGGGCGTTGCTTTAAGGGAACGCATGTAACCCAACACGGGGGAGACGCGCCCCTCGACACTTCCCAATTACATATTACTCCCAAATCAATACAACGTTAATTGTAATTCATATTATTAATGAAATACAAATGGATTATTTAAATGGCAATACCAAAGTATTTATCATTTTAAAATGGGAAGGGGGCAGCTAAAATAAACCGGTAGGGGCTTGGAGATAGAATGTGACTCCTTAACAATTTATATTTGTTTTCATTTGTACATGCACACTAAGTTGCTGGTAAGCACTGAACCAATGACATTATTTGCTTTCATTTAAAAAGAGGATTGGGATTTTTTTTTAAAAAACCACACAAATAAATAACATAAATTTTATAACAAGCTACAAGATATCAGGTTGAATTATAGACATACAACCATGAGAATGTCCTTTTAATGGTTAACAACTCATAAAAGGCTTGGTGACAACAATATAATTTTAATAAAATGTTGAATGACATTATCATCTTAGGGTGTGGCAGCCTGACAAATAATTATAAAGGGGAGAATATTCTCTTGGTAACATTGGCAGAGGAAAACGAACACAGCATGGAAGGGGTGGGTGCAGCACGTCCATAATATTCTTTTAGCTCTCCTCAAAGTACATCATATGTGACCATTTCAAAGTCTCATCTGCAGCATGTTAGGTGATATTAAGGATCCATGTGCTATGAAGGGGTCATGTGAGGAACATCTAAAAGTGGATATGGGGAACTTGTACCCCACATGACATGCTCTCCTCCTCGCCTATTTTACAAGGAAGAAAAAAAAAGGTTGATGTGAGGTAATTTTACTATAAGAATATCAATCTATCTTCTGCCCTGTAAAACAGATCTACAGTGCAATGGAGAGGGGAGAAATACTGCTACCTGAAAGTCCTAATTCTTCATATTAATTCATGGGTGGTATCTAGTTTCCCAGTAGATATGAAGCCAATGTATGGTTTGTAGCTTGTGTATCTTTATTCCTCCTGGGATATATATAGACAAAGAATTTTCATCACTTTACCCACCATTGCATTATATAGCTGCAAAAGCCAGGGGAGAAGTGCTAGTTTGGATATGGCCAATATGATCAGCAAACTCTATAATTCATAGTAGGGTACAAAGGAAATGTTACCAAGGTTCTATAATTCTTTTCTTTTTCCATGAGACGCGACTAAGGATATGTCTACACTAAGGAACATCAGTGCAATATGTTACCTAGGCAACACAACTCAACCTCCTGCAGGGATAAGTGATGCAGAAAGCCACTTTGGATTGGGTCCCAGGATGAGTATCTACACTCAGCAGAGAGTAAGAGGAAAGAGTGGGGCTTAACTAGAAGGACAAAGAAATAGGATATTCCAAAGAGTGGGAAACAGATAAAATGATCCCTTGTTTATCTGTCAAACTATCTATAAAATAGGCATAATACTAATCTCACATCAGTTGCAAAGCTTAATTAATTAAATATTCAACAAGTTTTTGGCTTTGGAAGGTCATTATTCACAGTATTTTTAAATAATTAACTGTAGATCTTTATTGTTAGATAAGGACTACATATGCCAGCTAGATGCCAATTATAATTATAGTGAGAAAAAAAAGTTGCAAAATTGTTCTAATCCTGGTAATCTACATGAGATCCTATTCCCTTTAAAATCAGTGGCCAACATCTCACTGACTTCAGAAAGGTCAAGATTGGCCTATAGAGTCATGCCCCAGATTTTGGCTCAGGCCCTTAATAAATGCAGGGGGGTTATGTTGTTGTTTTTGTTTTGTTTTGTTTTTTGTTTTGTTGTTTTTTATGCACCATCATGAGTGTTCATATTAATTTTATTTTATCTCTCAGTATTTCCTAACTTCATGTTTTTCACATGAGCTTTGAAAGCGCCTTGAACAACAACAGCCCCAAAGTTTCAATAGGCAACAGAGTTTTTGTGACTAAGAAATGAAAGGATTTCACATTTTGAGAAGCTGCAGAGATAATGAGACTGCAGAAAACAAACCAAAAAAACCACCATGAATTTATTTCATCTTATTGATGAAGCCAAAGAGCTAGTTGGAGTAGAAGGAGCTCTGACATACATAATGTCACATCTGCTTATCAGTATGTGGTAATCTAAGGGGTTTGTCAGTAATATGTTTCAATACTTTATTTTTTATAGAAAAAAAAAGTGGGACAAAACAGGAGAATCTCCAGACTGCAAATGCAAAACATAGATGATGTGATTGACAAAGAAGGAGATAAACAGAGAAATCAAATTGACATCATTTTTATATTTACCACATTCAAAAGTAACCAATTTTCATGTGTAAATGAGATTGTGGAGACAGATAAAAACAGCCTGACAGTTGGTGAAAGAATCAGGTAAGTTAAGACCTTATGAATTTTAATCAGCATGTTGGCTCTATACAAGTGCTTTTTAAGATAGTGACAAAGGCTTCTGAAAGAAAATAAGATAGCATATTACATACTGGTTATGTTGCTCTGAATAAAGTTTATTTCAGCCCCTCCTCTCATCCAGAGACTGAAACCCAGCTTAGTTCTGCATATAAAGAGGATTAGTTCTCAGATCAGAAAAGGCTACAGATGACTCTTTCATTCTTAATGCCCACTTACTGTACTACTTGTTACACCAGTGAGATGTTTAGAGATGCTATACAATAAGCTCTCTAAAAGACTCAGTCATATGGAGCTTTTCAGTGAATCTGAAATACAATGCTATATAAAAATGGCAGTGAATTTGGTGCTGCTTTGGTGCTGCACTAATGCAAATCAAGGAGGAGGAAGAAAATGTTATTAAAATGTACCAATTCAGCATAGAAAACATAGATCAGATATGAAGCAGGAAACATTTCTAACAGGGTGAGTTTAGCAAACCTCAGGTGGCACTATCTGGACTCATCCATAGACAGTATCCAGCAATATAGAAGTGGAACCCCATACAAATTCTTACCCTGCTTCTTTGAGATCAACGGCAAAAGTCTCATTTCTTTAATGGGAATAGGATTGGTTGAGTAACACAAATCTTTTAAATAAACTTTTTACATGTTTGAAACACACTGTTTTATACATAGTTCACCATCGTCATCACCATTGTCTTCTTTTTCCATCTCTATTTTGTGGTAGTGACTTTTGCAGTCTTCTTTCAAAACTTATAATTGTACGCCTGGATGTCAAGTAAATTAGTTTTTTTTCCTGAGGGTATGACTATACTACAGAGTTTTTCGATAAACGACACTTATGTCCACAGTGCTATTGTGTTCTTTTGACAGAACAGAGGGGTTTTTTTCCAACATTGGTAAACCACTTTCTTTGAGGAAGATGCCTTTTTCCGAAAAAGCTTTTTTGGACAAAGGCATGTGTGGATGTTGACAAGAGTGTTTTTTCTAAAGAAGAGGACTCCAGGAAAAAGCACAGGTGCCCTTGTGGCCACTTCATCCAAAGTAATCACAACTGAAATGTGAAATAGTGTCCAATAATTGTGGACGCTATCTTTCGAAAAAGCAGATTGCTTTTTCGTTGTGCTTTTGCTGTGTGGACATTCTCTTTCAAAAAAAGTTTTTCTAGAAGATCTCTTCTGGAAAAGCTTCTTCCAAAAGAAACCTGCAGTCTAGACGTAGCCTAAGAGATGGGCAACAGGGGATGTATCACTTGATGATTACCTCTTCTGTTCATTTCCTCCAGGGCACCTGGCATTAGCCACTGTCAGAATACAAAATACTGGGATAGATGGACCTCTGGGATGGCCTAGTATGGCCATTCTTATGTTTATGTAAGTTGACCAGTAGGCAAAAGTAGACTCTATGGACTAGCTTCAGCTGTTACTCTTCAGCCTGAAAGGGGAGGGGAGGAGGGAGGAGTCCTTAAAACTTTCCTCTTTCTATATTTCCCAAGCTCAGATAATCAGACCAGAGTGATTCTGGATATTCACCCATAGGGCATCTACTCAGAACACACAGAAGTCAATCACAATCTTTCTATTGATTCGGTAGGCTTAGGATTAAGCCCTGATGACTATACCAACTATTTAAAGATAATTGGCTTTAGTAAAAGATATTACTATACTTAATTTTATATATTTCAATACGTATTTTGATTTAATTAATGAAACTAATTCTTTTGAATGTTCTAGTCCAGTGTTTCCCAATTTTATTTGGCCGAGGAACCCTTTTCAGCTTTTCAGAATTTCAAGGAACCCCTAGGTTTGTCAAGCAAAAAAAAAGGAGGGGGGGGCGGGAGGAGAGAGGGACCCACCAATTCATGAAAATCACATTCCTTCCCTGAGACACCCCGCCCCCCACCTTCCTTCCGTGAGGCCTCATCCGCTCTGTTCCCCTCCTCTCCATCACTTGCTATCCCCAGCCCTTATACCTGTCTCAACCTAGTGAGAGTGAGGTGTGGGATGGGAATGAAGGATTTGGGTGTGGGAAGGGGTGAGAAGTACAAGCCCTGGGAGGGAATTTGAAAGCAGGAGAACGGACTGTTGGCTCGGGGAGGGGGTTCCAGGCTGGGGAGTGTTGGGTTCAGGTGGAAGGTTGGGGTGCTGAGCAAGCCAGGCCTTGTGGATGTGAGGGTGCAGGAGTTTGGGCTGGATATGTGAGGGACTCAGGGCAAGAAGGTTGTGAGTATGATGGGCTCAGGACACAGATTTGTGATGTGTGGATGGTGGAGGAATGTTGTAGCAGAAGACTGAAGATGTGGGGATGCAGGAGTTTGGGGATGTAAGAGGCTCAGGACAGGGGGTTCCAGTGGGGTCTTGTTGGCCAGGCTTCATTTTTAAATAAAATGTCAAACTCAAAATGTTTTAGCATTGTCTTTATATATGAGAGGGGTGAGGAACCTGTTTTGAGTCAAAGGTCACTGACCCACAGAAAAGTCAGTTGGGACCACACAAGTGAGATGAAAAAAACAAAACAAAAACCCTCCAAAAACCCCCAAGTCTCACTAATGTGGTCCCAGATGTGCTGGTGGGGGTAGGGACAGAGTACTAGTGGGTGCTGGGGCTGGGGAGAGGGTGCTGCTGGGTGGAAGGATGCTGGCTCAAGTGGCAGGGTGCTGGGGCAAGATGCTGGGGCAGGCAGGTGGCAGGGTGCTGGGGTCAGGGACATGGTCCTTCTGGGAACTAGGGTGACTGGTAGGGTGCTGGGACAAGGAACAGGGTGCTGCTGGGTGCTAGCGTGGATGGCAGGTTGCTGGGGCCAGGGCCAGGGTGGTGCTGAGTCTTGGGGTGTGAGGCAAGGTGCTGGGGCCAGGGCGGTGCTAGGGTGGATGGAAGGGCTGCCAAGGAGCGGGATAGGGATGGGGTGCAGGATCTGGGAAGGAGGTGGGGGATGGAAAGGGGCAAGGTCTGGGTGGTAGGTAGGATACAGAAGCAGGCTGGATGTAGGGTGTCTGGCCAGCGGGAGCAGATTGGGGATAGGGTGTCTGGCTACGAGGGAGAGTGCAAGGAGGGGACTTGGGTAGGAGTTGGACCTCCCTGATGTGGCACCCTCTGGACCTGACTGGTCCCAGATGAGGAATTTTTGGTCCAGGGGAGGTCATTTCAGGGCTCCTGGTCCCCCGTCCCCACTAGGCTTCTTTGCACCTCTATCCCCTGCAACCCAACTGAGCTGCCCACACCTGCTGGTTCCCTGTACCTCCCCCAAACCATCCCCCACAATCCAAGGGAGCGCAGCACCAGTTCCCTGCAGCCCCTCACAGCCCAGCTGAGCTGCCCATCTGTTCTGTATGCCCTCCCCCATCCACCTCAGCCCAGCTGAGCCCCATTTCCCTGCACTTCCTCCAAGCCCCGCAAAACTGATGAGCCAAGAGCCGATTCTCTGCCCCTCACTCCCCTTGAGTCTAGCCCCAGTTTCCGGCACCTCCCTCCTCCCGCAGCCAAACTGAGCTCTGAGCTCCATACACACCTCCCACCCCACAGCCCAGCCCAATCCAGCCCAGCTCCCAGACCTCCCCAATCTGCAACCCAGCTGAGCTCAATTTCCCTGCACCTTCCCCCAAACCATGCAGACATGCTGAGCTAGTGCTGATTCCCTGCCTCTGCCTTCCTCCCTCCCTTTGGCTGTGTCTACACTGGCACGATCTTGCGCCAAAGCAGTCGCTCTTGCGCAAAAATTTCCTGCCTGTCTACACTGGCCGTGTGTTCTTGCGCAAGTACACTGTCGGTCTCATGTATGAAATCAGGGCTTCTTGTGCAAGAACTATGATGGTCCCGCTCAGGAATAAGCCCTGTGTAGACAGGCAACATGACTCACCGCCCATGCCTCTGCTGGCTAGCCGGCTCTCTCTCTCTTTTTCAGAGGGGGCGGGGGAGTGCCAGCTCCTCGTGGAACCCCTAGTTTTGCTCTGCAGAACCCCAGGGTTCCCCGGAGCACCAATTGGGAAACACTGGTCTAGTAATTTCTTAAGCCTTATTAGGACAGATTTTCAAGGAGTTAGCTATGCACAGGATATAAAATAGGGTTATTGTGGATGCATTATTTATTTTCATGAGTTATTGATGGCCTTATAACTCATGAGTGACAGAGCATAGCACAGCTACAAGAGATGGCAGTGAAGTCATTAATAATGAGTGGAAATAAATAATGTATCCATAGTCACCTCATTATAAATTTTGTTAAAAATGTTTGAATTTTGTATTTGATTCATCTACTTACATATTTTACACTCAAGAAAGCCACCTTGGGTGGGGGGGGGGGGAGGAGTTGGAAATACAGTCAGCGTAAAGTATGGGACAGGTAAATACTTACAGAAATAACCTGTGTTACAGATTTAACCTGATTTCACCAAGTTCTATTAATAAAAGATGACATTACTCTGCAAAAATGATGCAATATACTACATACCTAAAGACTATGTTTCCATGTACCTTTATGTGATTACTGTAGAATATTGCATTATTTTTCCAGAATGACACTGACTCAGTTAAACAGCAATGTATGCATCTAGAAGTGTTTTTTAGAGGAAAGATCCCGAAGAGCAAAATCTTTGCATGGGGAATCCATTAATGAATAATATAAATTGCTCTAGAAAATTAGTAGGGCATAGGAGCATATTTTTATATTACCCTTCATAAATTCACAGTGCACTAGACCAATACATTAATTTAAGTAATAACCAGCACAAATGGTAATATGGGCCTCCTGAATAATTTTGCCCTTGAAACTGCCTCTTTCATAACTTAAGAGGAGCACTAAAGTTGTGTTTATAGTAGGATTACTACAGAAACCAGTAGTTACTGACAAATTCCATGTCCTCAAAATGGAGATGGTATTCTCCATATTCACTGCACAAGGTTACACAGTCCATTTATGTTACAGTTGGTTCTTTTACAGTTAGTCTTTAAGAATTTAGCTATTGAAAATTTGGAGCCTTACATGAAATACATGATGTATTTTGAGGTCTTTTCTCTTACCTATCCCTTTCACAACACTCCAATATATTTACAAAGTTTCATGAAATAATTCAACTGCAGCCACAAAATCAAGTCATGTGCCAGCTAGAACCACATTGTACCAAAATGTGATTATGAAACCCCAATTAAAAATTCACCTTGTGCTGGCTTTAGTTAGGAAACTTGAAACTCAGCTCGTGTTCAGCAAAAGATCTGAGACTTTTTAAAGCCAACTTTTTGAAGAAACCTGGACTAATTTAAGTTTCATATTGAGAACTATGAGAACTATCTAAAAATATTTTTTATTTGATGTTGACATTTATTTAAAAAAGCAGTCCCATGTAACCAGAGGAAAACTTAAGAGAAGAAGCCACAGTATATGTCTACACTACTTTAAAAGTCACAGCACGAATCTAAAAGTTTACAGACTTGGGAACATAGGGTTTGTGCTACAGTGCTAAACCAACAGAATAGATGTTGGGATTCTAAAATCCACCCCCTTCCTCAGGACTCAGCATGAAAGGTCCAGCCCAAACAGAGCATCTGCTCTGCTGTTTGTTAGCACTATAGCTCAAGCCCGATCTGCAGACCCAGGCTCTGAGACTTGCTGTCACAAGTTTTGAAATTCACTGTAGACACACCCCAAGTACAGCTAACTTCCAATAATCCGGCACCTTTGGGACCCAGGGGGTGCCAGATTATCAGATATGCTGGACTATCGGAAGGGGGGGCTATGAGGGGTCTGGGTGGGGGGGATGCCACCCCAGACCCCTCATAGGCCCCCCTTGCAATAGTCCGCCTCTGCCCCAGGCGTTCCTGATTCAGCCGCTGCTGAAACTGACCAGCAGCAGCTGAATCGGAGACGCCTGGAGCAGAGCAGCTGGGGCGCTGCCGGGTTGGTCCCCGCAGCGCCGTACCTCGGCGCTGTGGGGACCAACCTGGCAGCCCCCCAGCTGCTCTACTCCAGGCGTCCTGATTCAGCCGCTGCTGAAACTGACCAGCGGCTGACTCCAGGAAGCCCGGGGTAGAGCAGCTCTGCCTCTGGCTTCCTGGAGTCAGCCGCTGGTCAGTTTCAGCAGTGGCTGAATCGGGAATACCTGGGGTGCTGCCCAGTTGGTCCCGCAGCCCCGAGGGGCAGCGCTTGGGGACCTACCCGGCAGCACCCCAGCTGCTCTGCCTCCAGCTCCCTGATTCAGCCGCTGGTCAGTTTTAGAAGGCTGAATAGGGAAGCTGGGGGCAGAGCAGCTCTAATGGTCCGGCTGCCCAGAGCACTTTCGGGTTCCTGATTGTGCTGGACCATCAGGAGTGCCGGACCATCGGAGTTTTACTGTATCACCCAACTTGACTTCTTGCTTCTGAGGGCCTCGATCTTTGTCCACCAAAGTCAACAGTAAACCTGCCATTGACTTTTATTTTTATTTATTTGTTGTGATTCATACCATGATATACCAAGGCATCTGTGACAGCTCATACCCACCACACTTCCATGGTGCCACCAGATGTACTGGAATCCCACTGAGTGCATCCATTCTACCAGCTTGGGCTCCCTCACCTTGTCCTCGTTGTGCCAGACCCTCAAACCTTCTCTAGCACACACGCAAGAAGGGCCATACTCAGCTACAAAAGAACAAAAGACTCAGCTCAGAGATTGCCCAGAACTCAAATGCATATCCCCTCTGGAGCATGAACCCTAAATCGTATTGTCTTGCACTGCACAGAAATGTGTACAGCGTAAACTCAGGAATGTTGCTCTATTCTCTCCCACAAATGTGGAGAAGATTGAATCTTTCATTTCCCTGTTTGAGCACCACTCCCTCATAGTGGAAAAAACAATATAAGTCTATCATAGTGTCCAATAGTAGGTGACATTATCACCTGGCCCTTCAGTGTCAAAGCAGCATCCCAGGAAACTTCGAGGTGGGGGCTTAATATCTTCAATGTCCTATTGTCATCTCTAATGGCTCATCCAGACTGATTGCTTACTCTCTGGTGGGCATTCTCCAGGTGCAGAGTTGTAATTTTACAGGCTTCATAATCCTAACTTTTAGATACAAAAATTATAAATGGATACAAATAGGATAATCATATTCAGCATATCATAACCCTTCCAATGATATCTCACATGACTCATGTTGCATAAAATACAACTTAGTTATGCCATGTTCATCATATAACAATATTTCTATGACAAATATGGGATGTAGCATCTGTCACATGAAACTCATATGTGGGTCCTGCAGCTTAACAGGCCTGGGATGGAAGTTTCCGTCCCTGCTGTACCCAGCTTAGCATAGTGTTGGATGCTGCAAGCACAAACAGCAGCTGGGCTTTATCAGCTCTAACCCATGCCTTGAGCTGGGAAACTACTAAGTGGTAAACAAATTTGACCATGGTCTCAGCCCATAAGAGTGATAAGAATGGTGTTGAGCCAGGTACATGCACACCCAGTAAACAACTGTAGTATAATTAGTATAGAGAATCTCATGTCCAGTGAGTGTCAAGAGGGATCAAGACCTTGAAGGTTGTCCTGAATCTCTCTAGCTGGAGCCACGTACACTGAGGCCAGGTGCGAGGTGACTGGAACGGGACTTCCCACAGACTAAAAGGGTGTAAGTAAGCATTTCCAAGTGCCTCTGACTCTTGTGTGCATTGCTTTGACTATGCTGATTGTTGTATTACTTTGCAGTAGATGTGTAACCATTTGCCAGTATTAAGCCTGTAATAGTAGTGACGTAGTGAGATTAACAAAAGCAACTATCTATCCCTAATCGACTGTCTTGAATCGAATCCACAGCCCTGTTGGGCCATGGCCCTGTGACTTGACAGCATCCATCTGTTATGTCTGGGCACCTGAGTGATTATGAAAAGTAATAATACAACAGGTATGAAAACAGTACCTCAGAAAACTCAGATCCTCAGAAAAACAACATTCCCAGTCAAACTTCCGTTTCCTATGAACAATTATCCTGTCGATCGCCAAGATCTTTAGCTGCCAGCAGGACTGGAGGGCAGGGCGGAATGAGCCTCACAGCATATCCTAAAGGTCAACAATCTCCAAGTATTTCAGACCAAGGGTGAAAGTTTGTTCCACAGTTGAGGATCCCTCATGGAGACTGCTAGATTTTAAAGATGAAAGGGATTATCTGATCACCTAGTCTGACCTCCCGTATAATAACTTGTATAATACCAACTTTAGAATTTCAGCCAGATTCTCCTGTATTGAGCCTAATAGCTTGAGTCTGACTAAAACACAACTTTCAGAAAGACATCCCGTCTCAGTTTAAGAGTTTAAGGATGACTCAGTTTGAGCACATCCACAGACTTCATCTGTAGCAGTTGGTTAAAAATGTCTCCTGTGTAAAACTACCACAGTCTAATATAGTTGTCTTACTCATCTGTATTTGCCCTGAAAGATTGTTTCTGAACACCCACCAAAACACACAACTGAGGAGAATGAATTTGTAAGCACATGATACATTGTTGGCACTTACACAGATCAACTGGAAGCGTATCCAGGTTTACTCTTGCTCGTTGTATGTTCTGATAACCTTCAACATTTAGAAAATATTCTTCAATAATTATCATATTCATCTCAACACAAACTTTAATATATCCCAGTGTACCTTTTAAAATTCTCTGATCAAAACTAGTACAGGTAATCCAATACATTCTCTTTATCTATTCATTAGACCATAATCAGAACTCATATTCCCTGAGAAAATTCCAATGTATGTACAACCTCAGGCAATCAAATTTAAAAGAAAGTGTCTCCCCATTCTCTGTTTAAAAATTCTTCTCACAAAAACAATGAGCAAATGAGCATAGGGGATAGACACTTACTGCTTCAGTGCAATTTACTAGCTGGGCCTTATTAAAACCTTTTGTAAACAAAATCCAATTTATTTTTGAAGATTAAGATTACTTTCATAAAGTTTAAAATTTTTAGACTGTATCGATACTCAGTACACACCTGTCATGGTGGTATAGCTGCAATGCAATAGCTATACTGCATAACCCCATACATTCAACTTACAGTGATGGCTTTTGTTGCTGCAGGTAAAGTCAGTATAGCTATGGCACTCTGGGGATGTGGATTTTTCACACCCTTTAACACCACAGCTATGTTGACTGGAATTCCTGAATTTTAAATGCAGACCAAGCCTCAAGAATTAAGGGTTCAGTTCCTGGCTCTGCCATAGGCTTCGTGTGTGACTTTGAGCAAGTCAGTCTCTGTGTCTTAGCTATCCACACTATAAAATGGAAATAATGATACTTTCCTGTTTCACAGAGATGTTTTAGGCTAACACTATGCATTCTTAGATTATACGTGGGTCATGATCTAAAGCCCAGTGAAGTCAAGACAAATGCTTCATTGGACTATGGATCAGCTCCATATATATGTGGTGAAGGATATCATACAAAATCCTGCATACATAAAATTAAATAAAACAAGGAAATTCAGTGGGGATAGATGAGAACTTCATGGGCTCTCATCAGTTGGACAAAATCTGTTGTTTTAAAATGCTATGGTGGTTTTTGGGGAATATAAATAACAGTTGTCAAATTTAAAACCTATCTAGAATTCAGAATAAAAACAAACACTGAAAAAATCCTAAGTAAAAATAATACAGTTGATGAAGACACTCTGGTCTCATCACATCCACCTCTAGTAATATTGTATCCTGTATCACTGAAACAGACAAGGGACTAAAAATGGATTTTTTTTATTATTATAGACTACAGGAAACCCTTGCCATTCATGGTGGATGCGTTCCCACATACACTGTGAATGGTGAAATTTGTGATACTGTGGGGTCTGGGAGCCACAAGCAACTCACTGCAGCTGCTGGGAGCCACGGGGAACTCACTGAGGCTACAGGAATCATCATCATTGTCCTTCACGCCCACTGGTGTATAGGACAGTGTGACAAGGTGCTTGCCCTGCACTGGCCCTTTAAAGGCAAAACCCCACCCTGGAGCAGGGGCTAGGAGCAAAGGGCATAGTTAGGAGCTATATAAGGGGGAACTGACAGCTGCTCTAGAGGGAGAACAGTGAAGGTCTGACTGCTAGGGAAGCAGAAGGCTCCCAGGAGCTAGAGCAGTGCTGGGGAGGCAAGGCTGGGCTAGTGGAGCTCTGGTCGGGCAAACTCCCAGGCTTTAGCACCTAAGAAGGAGATCAGGGTACTCTGAAAAAGAGAGGACCTTGGGGTGTGAGCAGAGGGAACAACCACCACCCCTGGAAGGGGGGCTCGGACACTCTTGTGGGCACCGCCAGAGGGCAGTGTCTGGAAGAGGACACCATAACACGAGGTGGGGCAACACCACCTAGAGGAAGGCCTCCAGCTAGGCATGAAGAGCTAATTTCCAGGACAGCTGGCTGGTCCTACTGTGGTGGTGAGACAGCCCCTCACAGGCAGCAACAAAGGTCCTCCACTTCTGTCTGTCTCTGGCCAGCCTCTCAGTAGTGCCCCAAGTGTAATTCATGCTCTTCATTTCTCCTTCAATGGTGCAGTGCATGTTGTCTTGGGTCGTCCTTGTTTCCGACGTACATTTCAGACCCCAATTCTGGTCTTAATCTTGACACTCAGGACTTCCATCTTCATGTCAATAGCTTCGTTTCTGCTTTCAGCACTGACAGTCATACAAGTCACTATGAGTGACTCTGGAAGGCCGTCACACACAGTTGAGAAGGAATACTTTGTTGCTGTTTCCATAACAAAAGCTTTTTCTAGGTCAGGGCTGTTAGCCCTGAGCCAAACCCCTAATCCTGGAGGACTGGTGTGCATGCTTAGTCTGGCTCCTCCCACCTTGACCTTTCCGGCTTGGTTGAATTTACCAGGAGCACTAAGCTCCTGTCAGCATAGCTCCTGGGATCATAAGAACATGCAAGCTGCCCCACCCCGACACGGCACATGCACAAGGGGCAGGAGGCTCCAGGGAGTCATGGGGAATACATCGCAGGGACCAGGAGCTGAGGAGAGGTCCCCATGGCTCCTAGCCCCTGCTTCCACCCTCCCCCTGTCCTGACAGGAGACCCACGAATATATGGAACTGTGAATAGTGATTCTGCAAATTGTGAGAGTCTCCTGTATTTCTTTCTATGGACCCCAGTCCTGTAATCTGCTCCATGTGGGGGACCTTGATGCCTTGTCTAAAGACATCTCAGAAGTCAATAGTAACCACCATCTGTGTGCAGCTGTCTTCCTTTGAAGTTCAGATGGCTGCATTGGGGCCATAATGAGAGAAAATGTAGTTGCTGAAGTACCTTGTTTATATATTTTATTTTTACCTTCTTTTTAACCACATGCTCCCAATCCACAGAAGCGCACTTGGTGGCATGGTTTTGTTTCCTTTCTGTTTAGTGGAAGAGTAATTTGAGTGAGGTGCATCCTTTTGAATATACATTTTGTACAGTATGTCTGAAAAGATATTCTTCACAGTCCACAGTAAATAGAGCTTGTGGGCTTTAGTTATTGAAGCCCCAAGTGGGAAACATGTCTTCCTCTTATATGTGGTTGTAATAGTTGCAAAAACAGCAACAAAGATTCTCATTAATCTCAACTGCACTGCATAAACTCAGATTTCAATTGCTCAGAAACCTCACAAAATGTTCTTGTGTTTGAATTAATCTGTGGAGACTAGTTCTGAGGATAAAAAAGCAATCTTCTGTTGAAATCCTGTGGGTAACAACAACAGAGAAGAAGAAAAACAAGGAAAGGCAGAGAGGAAGGAGATAAACAGAGAGAAATATGGTCACTTGAATAGAATAAAAAAATATTATGAGTTGGTGACAAAAAATAGAACAGAAAGAGCAGAGTGTGTATGTTTTGAGGGCAAGATCAGGAGGGGTTGCCTTACATTGTATATTACTCAGAAATACTATTTACATTTTCAGTGTTGCATGATAACACGGAGTGGGTTTTCCACTGTACATTTAAATTAAAATAGCCCCCCCCATATGAATATATAGCAGAGTACAATACAGGACATGTTGCACATGTGAGTTAAGGCTCAGCTCTAGATTCTTTCTAGTCTCCTACATGAGGGTGAAGTAGAAAAAGAATCCAGGGCCAGATATTGAAATGGTGTAAAATAGTTTAGGACCACTGAACTACATGGCTCCATGGCAATATACAGCAGCTGAGGCTCTGGCGTATGATCACAGGCAGTATACCCTGTAACCTGCGCAGCAGCCCAGCTTCACAGATGATTAATCAGCCATGTCCAGTCAGAGGTTCGGGGCTCCCAGCATGGAGCTGACTGACTGGGCAGGGATGATTAATCATCTGGGAAGCTGTGCTGCCACACAGTTTAGAGGGAACACTGCTCAAAGGTAGTATTCAGTAGCGCCAGCAGGCTGAGTTACTAATATGAGTCTATGGTTAGAACGACATTTCAGATCAGACAGATTTTATCCACAAAATTACGTATGAACTGAATTTATATTTGCGTTTGAAATAAATTATTATATTTTTTTCTGACTCTCAATCTCAGAAAATGGCTATGATATTTTAAAAAGGTAGTCCCTTTCCCCAACCAAATAAAGCCAACTGTCAAACTTACTAATCAGAACAACCAGAATGCAAAGAAAGGTGTGCAAACAATTACAACAGCATCAGTATTACTTAGGAATATTGATGAATGAACTGTAACTGATCCAAAGCGCTGAGTCAAATGAAATATGGATATTTATCAGGAGGGCTTTAAAAAGAGATTTCATTGTTTGCCTAGCTCTCCTCCAAGGGTATGTCTAGACTACATGGCTCCATCAACGGAGCCATGTAGACGAGTTTACTAGACATAGGAAAATGAAGTGGTGATTTAAATAACCACCACTTCATTTACATCAAAATGGCCGGCACGCTGTTCTGATCAGCTGTTTGGAGGCACAACAGGGCAGTCTGGACGTGCCGCAGTTGACAAGGGAAGCCTTTGTTGACCGCTCTGGTATGCCTCATGAAATAAGGTTTACCTGAGCCATCGACAAAGGCTTCCCTTGTCGACCGCAGCGCGTCCAGACTACCCCATTGTGCCGCCAAACAGCTGACTGGCACAGCGGGTGGCCATTTTGATGTAAATGAAGCGTCGATTATTTAAATCACCGCTTCATTTTCCTATGTCTAGTAAACTCATTTACATGGCTCCGTCAACGGAGCTAAGTAGTCTAGACATACCCCAAGTGATAAAAATTGCAGACTTTGACAGCATAAACAACAAGGAATTCTGTGGCATCTTAAAGACTAACATTTGGACAAAAGCTTTCATGGATAAAAACCACTGCATCAGATGCATGGAGTGGAAATCATGGAGACAGGGATTAGGGATGTATTGGAATATCAAAAGAAGCGAGTTACTTATCCAGTGTAGGAATAGTGTTAATGAGGTCAATTCAGGCAAGGTTGTTGTGGCTCACTCCCAGCAGTTGATGGGGAGGAGTGAGTACCAAGACAGACAAATTGTCTTTATAGTTCTTATTCAGTTCCTAATTTGATCATGTTACATTTGCAAATTAATTGCAGTTCTGTTGTTTCTCTTTGTAGTCTGATTTTGAAATTGTTGGGTTGTTTTGAGGTTTTTTTTTTTGGTTTTGTGTTGGTTTTGGTTTAGGTTTTTTTTGGTAAGAGGATAGCTACTTTTAAATCTGTTACTGTTCCAGAGTGTCCAGGGAGATAGGGAGGTTAAAATACTCTACTGTTTTTTTGGATATTACCTTTCTTGATGTGTGATTTGTATCCATTTATCCTGTGATTTCATCATACCCAATGGACTGAAGATGAAAAATCCATTACAATCAACATACTACACAATCTATATTGTGAAATATTGTGACCCACTCTCAAAGAAACCGAGGAACCATCTGATCAGCATCCTGTACATCAAACAGGACAAGATAAAGAATGAGAGCTCAAAACTGGAGACTCTCATAAAAAACCCCCAACTTTCCACACAAACTTCTATATGACTGGACTTTACAAAAACAAGACAATCCATTTATAACACACACTTTATTTCTCCAGAGAGGAAAAAGGACAGTAAACTATCTACGCTCCTACATACTACAGGGGGCTACAACAGTGTTTCCCTTAACTCACCCTACATTGTTAATCTATCCAACCACACACTTAGCCTGTCAGAAGAGTCTGTCCTATCTCAGGGACTCTTATTCTGCCCCATCACCTCCATGCACAGAATAGAGTTTTGTGGTGATCTGGAAGCATATTTTCACTGTCCGGGATGTAGATGCACTGTACAGTAATATTCCACGTGAGAATAGACTACATGTTGTCAGGAACAATATCCCCAATGATGCCATCGCACACCTGGTGGCTGAGTGTTGTGACTTTGTCCTCACATACAACCATTTCAGATTTTGGGACAATTTAAATCTTCAAGACAGTGACACTGCTATGGGAACTCGCATGGCCCCACAATACATCATCATTTTTATGACTGACCTAGAACATTTCTTCAGCTCACATCCCTTAGCACCTCTTCTCTACTTGCATTACACTGATGATATCTTCGTCATATGGACCCATGGAAAGGAGGCCCTTGAAGAATTCCACCACAATTTAAACAATTTCCATCGTTAGTCTGTACCAGCCCACATAAGAGATCCACTTCCTGGACACTACAGTACAAATAAATGGTCACATAAACACTACCCTCGACTGGAAACCTACTGACCACTATTCTTACCTATATGTCTCTAGCTATTGTCTGCAGCCAAGCCCTAAGATGCAACTATATCTGTTCCAATTCCTCAGGCATACAGAAAAACACCTACAAGATCTTTATTAAGCATTCTTAAAACTAAAATAACCACCTGAAGAAGTGAAGATACAGAAGACAGAGACAGATGAGTACCCAGAAGTCACCTATTACAGCACAGGCCAAACAAGGAAAACAACACAACACCACTGGCTATCAATTACAGCCCCCAGCTAAAACCCCTGCAGTGCATCTTTGACAATCTACAACCTATTCTGGAAAATGATCACTCATTCTCACAGATCTTGGGAAGCAGGCTTGTCCTCACCTACTGACAGCCCCACAACCTGAAGCAAATACTAGAAATCACACATGACAACACAGAAACACTAACCGATACACCTATTCCTACAACAAACACCATGGTGTTGGACCAGAAAGTGGTGGACTAGAGAGATTGAACCTATACAGAGTAACAAGACAACTCCTCTGAGATTTGACCGATTTGGCCACATGGAATTTTTGCAAATCCCACTTTTACTACCCATACTTCGAATGTTCTCTTTCCCCACCATGTCCTTCATCTTTTTCTTCTCCTCTTCTCAGCTTGACCCTTCTCCCTCACCCATCCATTTCTCCCCATTTTCAAATTCTTTCCTTCACTTCAACGACCCAAATATTGACCCACTCTTTCCTATTTCAAACAATTATTTCCATTCCATCCCATGCTTTCTCTTTTTTCTGAATCTCAGTTTTCACTCTCAGGACCTGCTCCAACACCCATTAAAAGACAAGCCCTTAAAACTCATGTCATATTTGCATTGTAGAGTGACTGTTAAATTCTGAGCAGACTAGTAGACATGCTTTTGTTGCCTAATGTTAAGTGTGATTAATAATATTGGCTAGATAATATGGGTTACAAGCTCACCAATTAATCTGGTAAGAAAATAATAAGGTTATTGGCACAGAAGCAATCTACACAGAATTTGCAGCCCCTCGGAATGCATGACTAGGAAATTCACCCTGAGAGCAATGCATCTGACACAGTGATTTTTAACCCATGAAAACACATGCCCAGCCTGCTTTGTCTTTCTCTGTATTACTCAGAATTTCAAGAAATATAGTAGTGGTTACATTACAACCTTCCAGACAAAGTGTTTTGTGTTTTTATTTAACTTGACCATATGCCATGACACATAAGATGCTCACAATGAGAGGTGGCTTGTCAGTTCTATGTGAGAGAACCCAGCGCCAAGAGCTCAAGTAGCTACTGATTATAGCCAACAAAAGTGATTAATCTGAAGTTCAAGATGAATATATTTTCTGTCACTTTCTGGTCCCTCTTAGTCTGCTAATTCTTTAGTTGCTGTCTTTCAAATAGAATAGTAATTGTGCTCTTACATGTTACATACTACCTTTCATCTCAAAGGATCCCAAAGTGCTATAGTATACTTCACCTGTCACTGAAACAGATACTTCTGCAGATCATATTGCTTATGTTTTCTGTTTGAATGCAATGCATGTGCAATCAGGCAATATTAGTCTGTGAAATTATTTATCAAGTACAATTTAAATAATCTGACCATCATCAAACCTAAAAATGTACCAATGTTCAGAATTTTTATGTATGACTTCATGCACTGGTTAATTTTGTTGCTGGTGTTGCATGAGAGCAATTCAAGATCAGATCAGTCCGACAAAATAAAATTAATGATGCATGAGAAAAATAGCTATAAGAAATTGCATAAAATATTTTATTAGTGAAATGATATCTTACTAGTGGTTCTCCCAGTCTCCAAAATGTAAATGTTGAATCAATTTCTTTTTCAATTACAGTCTTTCATTTGTGTAACTTCATTTATGTCAGTATGAGAGGAGAATTAAGCCCAATTGGCACAAGTTCAATATTATTAGACATGTTTGGAACCAGCACACTTGGGCTGTGTCTAGACTACATGCCTCTGTCGGCAGAGGCATGTAGATTAGACAGATCAGCAAAGGCAAATGAAGCCACGATTTAAATGATCGCGGCTTCATTTACATTTACATGGCTGCCGCGCTGAGCCGACAAACAGCTGATCAGCTGTTTGTCGGCTCGCGTGCTAGTCTGGACGTTCCCCCTGTCGACATCAAAGCCCTTTGTCGGCAGCCCCGTTATTCCTCGTGGAATGAGGTTTACCGGGACTGCCGACAAAGGGCTTTGATGTCGACAGGGGGAACGTCCAGACTAGCGCGCGAGCTGACAAACAGCTGATCAGCTGTTTGTCGGCTCAGCGCGGCAGCCATGTAAATGTAAATGAAGCCGCTATCATTTAAATTGCGGCTTCATTTGCCTTTGCTGAACAAACAAATCTACATGCCTCTGCCGATAGAGGCATGTAGTTTAGACGTACCCTTGAGTTGGTCAAAACAGTCTCTTCTTCTGCACATGTTCATTTTTCTAATGAATGTTTCCATTCATGGGTATGTTTCCCATCCAAAGCACCATAAATGTAATATGTGCAGTACCCCTCTGTTAATATATAGCTATAGCCCATATATTTGCACCTGTAGATACTGCCGGTAATGCTTACTACCAGATGTAGATTAATTCTAAATATTAAAATAATAGGGACTATTGAAATTAAATTTATTATGCCAGGTCATAATAGCCCGGAAGACCTGGGTTTTAGGTGACAAAGCTGAGGAATTGTCCCAGATTGAGGTGTCATGAGTGGAGGTTTTGGAACAAATGGATAAACTTGATAGTAACATGTCACTGGGACCAGATAGCATTTACCCAAGAATTCTGAAAGAACTCAAATGTGAAATTGTGGAACTAACAACTGTGGTTTGTAACCTATCCTTTAATTCTGCTTCTGTACCTAATGCCTAGAAAATGGTTTATGTGATGCCAATCTTTAAAAAGGGCTCTAGAGCTGATCCTGGAAACTACAGACTGGTAAGACTAACATCAGTAGTGGGCACATTAGTTGAAACTATAGAAAGAATAGAATGTCAGACACACAGATGAACATATTTATTGAGGAAACGTCAGCATGGATTGAAACGTCAGCATGGATTCTGTAAAGGGAAATCATGCCTTACTAGTTTTCTAGAGTTTTTTGAGGGCATCAACAAGCATGTGGACAAAGGAGATCCAGTGGATATAGTGTATTTAGATTTCTAGAAAGCCTTTGACAAGGTTCCTCACCAAACACTCTTAAATAAAGTAAGTTGTCATGGGGTAAGAGTGAAGATCCTCTCATGGATTCATAACTGATTAAAAGACAGGAAACAAAGAGTAGGAATAAATGGTCAGTTTTCAGAATGGAGAGAGGTAACTAATGGTGTCCCACAGGAGTCCATACTGTAACCAATCCTATTGAACATATTAATAAATGATCTGGAAAAAGGGATAAACAGTGAGGTGGAAAAATTTGCAGGTGATACAAAACTGCTCAAGATAGTTAAGAACAAAGCAGACTGAAGAGCTTCAAAAGGATCTCAGAAAACTAGGTGAGTGGGCAACAAAATGGCAAATGAATTTTAATGCTGATAAATGCAAAGGAATGCATATTGGAAAACATAATCCCAACAAGACATACAAAATGATGGACCCAGTACCATCATCCCTGATAGATGTCTATCTAACCTGCTCTTAAATATCTCCAGAGATGGAGATTCCACAACCTCCCTAGGTAATGTATTCAAGTGTTTATACCACCCTGACAGTTAGGAAGTTTTTCCTAATGTCCAACCTAAACCTCCCTTGCTGCAGGTTAAGCCTATTGCTTCTTGTCCTAGCCTCTGAGGCCAAGGAGAACAATTTGTTTCCCTCCTCCTTGTGACAAACTTTTAGATACTTGAAAACTGCTATCATGTCGCCTCCTAGTCTTCTCCTTTCCAAACTAAACAAGCCCAATTCTTTCAGTCTTCCCTCATATTTCATGTTTTCTAGACCTTTAATCATTCTTGTTGCTCTTCTCTGGGCCTTCTCCAAGTTCTCCACATCTTTCTTGAAATGTGGTGCCCAATTGGATACAATACTCCAATTGAGGCCTAATCAGTGCAGTGGAGAGTGGAAGAATGACTTGGGCTACATCTATACTGCAAGCCTCTTGCAGAAGAGCAAATGCAAAAGGTGCACTCATTTACATATGCAGCGCTCTCATTTGCATTTCTTCTTCCTTTCCCTTTTGTGCAAGGTTTCTGTGCAAAAAACCTCTGTGTAAACGATGCCTTTTTGCGCAAAACCCCCCTTTTGCACAAGAGCTGCTTTTTGTGCAAGAGCCTGAGGAAGAACGGCTCTTGCGCAAAAGGGAAAGGAAGAGGAAATGCAAATGAGAGTGCTGCATATGCAAATGAGTGCTCCATTTGCATTTGCTCTTCCGCAAGAGGCTTTCAGTATAGAGGTAGTGTTAGTGTGTCTTGCTCACAATACTCACAACATTTGATGATTATGTATTCTATTCATTCCCTCTGGGAGCATCTAGCATTGGATGGACCTTTGGTCTGAAAGTATAGCTGTTCTTATGTTCTAATAATAATATTTTCCAAACCAGGATGCCTGAGTTCAGTCCCATCAATACTTGGTTAGGTACCTGAATAGAAATGGCATGATATCCAGATGTCTGAGTACTCAAAAATGCTACTCTGGTCCATAGAGGTTTCAATTGTTCAGCAACATTGATCATATAATTCTAATTAGGTATTAAATATGAATTTTGATGTTCAAATTTAGTCATCTAGGTTTGAAAATTTTTGACAGAAGCTTTCCTCGTATGTTTTTGGTTTTGTATTTTTCATGTGTGAAAAATTTATTAAAGTCAAACCTGCCTCTTAGACAGAACTCCTCTACGCTAGATACTGTTTCTTCATTGATGGGCGTGTTCTGATTCAGAACAAATTAGAATTTGCCAAAAGTAATATACCAAAAAAAAGAATCTTGGAGGTCCAGAGATATTTTTAGAACTCAGGTATTCTGATGCCCCACACTCTAACCAAGAGACCGGGCTTTCTAGTTTTACATGTCCTCTATTTTTGTGCCTGAATATGATTTAACATAGTAAAATGATCACAGATTACTTTCACAGGGATATTTTTTAACATTATTGCCACCAGTGAAATTTGGGCTAATTAATAATTCCCAGAAGGACACATAGGGCAATCTAAAATTTTACAATTAAGGGAACAAATTTATGCAAGTTTTTACCTGAATTTGAATTATGAATTTGTTATATTCATTCCTAAGCATTTATTTAAACTGTTCACAGAACATGATAAACATAATTAAAATTAATGAAATTTAAAGAATACACAGAGGAACAGATGTCAATGTCAATTGTGTACGCCACCTACAGTGAAGTCAGGAATATGAAAATTTGTGTTTAATATTTGATTTATCTGATAGCTGACTCATGTGTGCCTAATTGATGCAGCTCACAGAGGTGGAACATTATTATCTTTACTGTTTCACTGCAACTGAAATGCTGGGATGATGACAGGAAACCAAAATGAAAGCAATTATTTATAAAATAATCCTATGGCACTGCTTGCTTGTTACACAGTAATCATTTCTGTTAACATTGAAACAAAAATACTTTAACTGATTTCATACTGAAGTTTCCTGACAGAACCAATAATATTGTTGTGGCTATGGATTTTGGTTAATAACAGGGATATTTATTTAATGTATGTACAGCCTCTTCCCGGCTTACGAATCGGTTACGGACCAAGCAATTGGTCGTAACTCGGTTTGTTCGTAAGTTGGACCACATAGAGTTACACGCGACTGCACTGTTCATAAGTGAAGATCGCGTTCATAACTCGGGGTCCGCCATTTACAAGAGCTTCGGTTGTAACTGCGAACGGTCGTAAGGCAACTGTTTGCAACTCGGGGACCGGCTGTATTTGCAGTTTGTGGGTACTGAATTGAATTTAATCTTAGATCCAGCAGTGACTGCTATAAAATTTAATTTCAGAAGTCAAACAATTCTCTTTGGGCTGAATCTGAAAATTCAGAAGTTTGGGTAAATTCACCTTTGGATCCAGATTTAGAAATCCAGATATTAGGAGTTTTACAATCTGGTATTTTGGTTCTGCCATTATAATGATGTGGACTTGTTTTTTCACAGGTGCTGAGAACCAGATCTCACATTGAATACATAATATTATAGGGTTTTCATTTGGTGATTATCAGTAAGTGGCTTGTCAGCCATTATAGAATTGTCCTTCTGTTTACAGACTATAGCTAAAAGTACTGCGAAAAATATTTGTTGTGAAAATTCAAAGACTTGAAAAGATTTCTACTGTTACTCCCACGATTACCTGCCAAGGAATTGGTACCAACTAATTATTGACTGTTAAGAAATTAGAACTTTGAACAGTAGTTCAATATTTATTATCATTATAAAGTCTGTTTAAAGTCCATCACCAGCTTTATCCCTACACAGGGAAGCCTTGGAACTTTACTTCCTTTACAGGTTTGATTCCTGTCACAAAGGTATGAGTAAAGACATTGACTGTATGGCCCACTACATTCCACATCCTAATGACATAAAAAACCAAACAATGAGTACTTAAGAACAATTTGCAACTTCTCTATCAGCTTCACTTAGCATGGAGACTTTGACTATTTTTTCCTTTTTTTCCCTTTTTTTTCCTTCTCCCCCTTCACTCCCTATTTATTTCGAAACTGGACCTTTAATTACTCCATTCATCTGAAGAAGTGGGCTGTGCCCATGAAAGCTCATAATACCATCTACATGTTTAAGGTGCTGCAACACTATTTGTTGTTTTTTAAGTTTTTCCAGCTTTATCCCTATCATTTTACCTTTTGTACAGGGACTATTGGCCCCTTATTAAAATTTGGGGGGAGGGAAGGTTGGCTTGTTAGCTCTAATACCAGAAGAAAGGAGAAGGGTCAAATCAAAACCCTAAAACCGACAGTCCCCAGGAACAACAGGAAGAGGCTAACGCTCCAGGTCAGCCTGATTGACAAACGGGCAGGCTAATGAGAGAGCCAGGAGGTCAGAGGGCTTAGGGGGTTCCCATTTTCCAGAGCCAAGTGTGTTGAGTAGCTGGAAAGCATGAGGGGAGCTCTGGAAACAGGGTCTAGTACAGGGAGACGCCACCAGCTAAGAGGCCTTGGAGGCCAGACTTGGATGAGGGGATCATAACCCCAAGTGGGCAGCTGACAGGGGGGAGTCAGGTCCAGCCACCCAGAGCCTGAAGTGTGTGGCCGCTGTCAGAGCAAGCGTCTGACCAACTGCATCCCTGCTGCACAGACACGGCCTAAGGATGAGGTCTGGAACCTATGAGGAACAGATTGTGAATTTCCTTTACATTCCAGAGATGCTGCCTGTGATGTCTCCTGACAGAATAGCATTATGTGTTTCCCTTTCACTTTTCCCATTTATTTCTTTATTCTTTTAAAAAATGGATTGCTGGTTAATAAATTGTATTTGCTTTGTACTGTCTGTAGCGATCAGTGGGTAAAGGAAGCATCCAGTGTAGGAAGAGCACCCTGGAGCAGGGGACACTCTAGCTCCCACTCTAAGGTGACCCCAACAAGGTGGAGGGCCAAGCCTTCCAGGAATACTTGGCCCAGCCTTGGTGGGTTTATGAGGACTTTGCTATATATGAGAGTGGAAAGGGAGCCCTCAAGGTCAAGAGAGACTTCAGGGTAAAGGAAGTGGGAGTAGGGACTCAGATTCATTTGCTAGCCTATTTCACCAGGATAATGTAAAAGCCAGGAAAATTCCTCTCAATAGCAGGACAGTTCCTCCCCTTACACTTGCTTATCATCCACCCACTGGATGGAGTAACCCACTAGTTGCCACCTGAAATAAACTTGAATGTGTAGAATATTGGTGGTCCTTGGCCCACACATTCAGGGAAAGTTGGAAAAGACTTAACTTCACACTGTATCTTGAACGGGGATCTTTTCCTAGCAGAAGGAAGTTGACTGTAGCAAGGAAGACTATCTAGCATATAATGGTGTGGTCAGTGTTGTACAATCTTCTTCTGGTCATGTCTTCTCTGTCATGAAGGTGTCCTAACTCCCCAGACTAAAATATATAGGTGGTATTACTGTGTATAGGACAATATGTAGATTTATTTTCTCTTTGTCCTGAGGAAGTTATATCTGAAAGTTAGATAGTGGATGATGGACTATGGATAAATTGGAAGAATTAAGGTGGCTTTTTAAAATACAGTGAATGATACTAATGGAGCTACACCAGTGATTCTCAAACTGTGGATCCATACCTTAAAATGTTTGGAGTTTTCTGAATTTCACAGTAAGTAATGCTTGGGATAATTACAACATCCTTCCATGTTGCATGCTGTTAAATGACAGATATGTAGTCCCAAACTTAACTTCATTTTCATGTAGTTGCTTTCAGTGACTAAAGCAATACTCCCCTTTGCAGAGTGTTTGACATAGCTTACTATTTTTCTCTGTCTATTCTCTGTCTGGCTCTCCACTGACCCCTGTCTATCTCCTTTCTCCCACTCCACTTTTTCTCTGCCTTTTCTACTCCTCATCTCTATCCTAAGGCTTCCCCCCCCCCTTCAAGCCATGTCTCCTGCTCTGCTCTCCCCTTTTTTTTCTAGCTATTGTTACTCTGATTTCAGTTCTATTTTCCCTTCATTCCCCTTCTGTGCAAGTTTGCTGCAATTCTTATGGAATTTCCCCAAACCAAATTAGTAGGCTTCAGGGTTGTAGTAACAATTAAGCACGAGCTGCAATGGTAGGATCCAAATCCAGGTCTGAACATTTCCCCAGAATTTAGCATTGTACAAATCTGAGGGTGTGCTTTGATCCATTATAGTGATAGGGCAGTAAAAATCGCTTCAGAATCTAGACCAAACTTTTCTTGGGTGCAGGGGGATATAGGGTTTTGGTTCAGCCCTATCTCTACTAGCAATATTGTAAAACTAGTGATATTGAAAGGAACCAATACAAACTTAACAAATCTGGAAGAAATTGAAAATAAAGTATGGGAATATGAACAATGAGTCTTTTGATATGTCATAAATGGGTGGAAATGGCTTGGACAGATTGGTTTCCAGATGATTACAACAATGTATATTCAACATTAATTTGGATTTGGCTTTGGCTTATTTACCTCCCATGAAGAAAAGCACAGAGGCAGAATCATTTTAATACTACATTGGAATACTCCAAGGAGCTTCCCAGTTAAATTACAGATAGACAGTATTTTGGGAGATGGGGGTAGAAAGGGAGGGTGAATAGGAGATCTCTCTATCTCTGAGCTTTGATTCTCTATTTTTGGTTGCTCAAGATCATGTTTTTCAACTGGAACAAGAAAGAAACATTCCTATTTCCCTTCAATCTCTTTTATCTTCTTGGTGCATGTGTCTAGCAGAACTTTATAGCCCTTTGCAATCAATAATGGAGATAGAAAAGAATAGCATCTTAATCCACAAGTGGTTCCATTGATTTCAGTGGAAGCACTTGAGCAGTAAGGTACTACAACATGAATAAAGGTGTTAGAACCTAGCCCACAGCTAAATTCAGTCCCCATCTGAAAAATATATGAGTGCTCAGGGATAAATTTTAAGTATATGTGTGCAGCTTTATAGAGCAAAACACATTTGTGTAACACTTGTGTACATTCATTACGGTATTTTCAAGTACAAGTACCCATTTACCCACAAAAATAGAGTACAAATCAAGCACGTTGGCACACACACACATTCTGCTATTTGTATGAACAAGTGATGGTGTGCAACAATTTTGTATGCAACGCTGTGCATGCAACTGGAAGCTAGTTCAAGACCTTCAAGGTATAGTTAGAGCAATGTAAACTGATACACTTAAATAATGTATTTCTCTGGACTAACGGTTACTTTTGCTAACCATGTGATGACAACAGCAGCTAATGATACGACTAGATTCTGACAGACGTTCCCATGTTGAATAGTACTTCACACCACCAGTAGCCCCACTGAACCAAATGAGATCACACATGGTGCTAGGTACTACTCAACATGGATATCAGAACATGGCAAATTCTTTAATCTCAGACTGGCATATGAGCCAAGATAAGAGATGCTTCAGATTTAACAACATATGAAGTTGCAAAAGATTGAAATAGATTATTCTAATAATCTGCAAATCACTTGTAACTTCGTTTTACTAGTCTGTGACTTAAATTAACAATTACTGTTCTGCTGCCCAGAGAGAATAGGTCCATTTATGTTATCATGCCTTTTGCAAAATTACACCATGTATTTATTTTGTTTGTTCTTTTGTGCCTCAGTTAATAGCCTACCTAGTCTAAACAGTGAGACTTTAATGTTTAGTGTGATAGAAATAATTTTCTGACAGCCAAAGAGTGTCAGTGTCTCATACACAATATTGAGAATCAGCCTTCATGACTCGTTTATCTTCAGAAATTTTGCAAACCTTCATGTTGACAAGCTATTTTTCAAATCAACTGTCCTAGAATAGCATACCCTCCTGCAAGACATCACCTTATCAAGACCTGCCTGAAACTCCAGGTAGTTTCTGTCTGATTTATATGCACGTTTATGGATGGGGAAAACAACAAAACAAAAAATAAAGGAAGGGATGGGGTTTTTTTAAATTCATAAATTTTTAACAATTTCAAAGAAAGCTAATGTTGGCATTGCTTCTCAAGGGCTTTTGTAATAAAATAACACCAGCAACAGATGGGAAAGAAAGACAGAACTTTTGCACAGAAGTGTCTCAGGGCATCACCTCCATTTCTGATTTGAAGCTTTGAACCCCTGTGTTTGTTTTTAAAGCTTTTGTCAGAGCCCGTGCTACTGTGCTTGTTAGAACTGCATTTCATTCATTACTGATTTAGATATTGTGCCAAAATGCCAAGATGCACACAGACAGCAGGGTACAGACAGTGCTTCTCTTGACAAAGTGGTCACAGATATATGCTTTTCCTGATGCCTCACTGTCAATCAATATAATGAATGAGCTAACCTTCAACGGTTTCTCGAGCATGCCTGAATACATATAAAACCACTTACGCAAGTACGAAGAAGACTCAGTTCTGAACCAGGTCATTCATTTGTCTTTTCTTCAAGCTAATAAAAAAAGAAGATGGTAATTTCACCGCCTAGAGGTGCAGCAATACTGAAAATGAAAAACTGAATACCTGTTATTATGCATACGTGTATAAATTAGCAGCAATCTGCTTTGAAGAAGTTACACATTGAGAAACTAAAGTAATAGCTTGGCTGCTGTCAGAAGATAGGTGATTAATACTGAATGAGGATGGATTTGAACATGCTGCTTAGCCTATTCTTTTTTTAGTGTTTCAGACAACACCTACTAGGCAGTCTATCTCCTGCCACACACATTACAAAATGCATTGCCCTCTTGTATTCTTTATCCTTACATGCTGGAGGAGTGGGATAACTAGGGATAATAAGGCAGTTGATCAATTCAGACAACGGTGACTCTTAGGGTAGCAGAGAATCTGTCGGTTGAAGGCAACATACTCTTACATTCAATACTCTTTATATTGCACAGCATCGCTCAGCAATTAACCCCCTAACATTCATTAATTAAGCTTGACAGCATCCTTTCTAGGAAGGTAAAGAATTTCCTCGGCAATTAAATGCAGCCGTCTCAGAGGTGAAAGTGAAACTCAACTACTGTCTGTAGCATTGCTGTATACAGGCAAACCATTACTAACCAGAGAGGGAAAATGCCATAATCCACTTGAAACTAGATTAATAGACTGAATTGTAGGATGAATTTATCAGGCAATGTATTTACTTGAGCTGAAATCTGAACAGGCTACTTAGAATTCCATGCCAACTCTTACAAATTATGGTATTTTTATGCATTGCTAGTGATCAGGATTGCAGTTTCATATTCCATCAGAAAGAAAAGATATTCACTATTTTGAATATTTCTTAGTTTTAAAAAGATTATTCATTTCAAAATGGTATGAAGGAAGTCTAAAACTATCTATATTGATCAGGTGGGCTTTTAAATTTATCCCAGTGATTTTCCTCCCCCTAGAAGTCAGGAACATGCTCTCATCACTTACAATGACTTTATCCTTGAAGCCAGCCAATCATGTTAATTCTCCCTAGAAGCTAGCCACCACTGTGCCTCAGTAAACATGTAGCATGAGTGCTGTTTGGCTTGTTTCACTTCTATGGATTGGGCTCCCTGGTATAGGAGCTGTAGAAGATATCTGCTTTTAAAATATGGCTGCAGTGGATCACAAACTATTTTTATCTATGCCCCACTGCTATATACATCGGCCAAACTGGACAGTCCCTACGTAAAAGAATCAATGGACACAAATCAGATATTAGGAATGGCAACATACAAAAACCTGTAGGGGAACACTTCAATCTCCCTGGACACACAGTTGCAGATCTAAAGGTAGCCATCCTGCAGCAAAAAAACTTCAGGACCAGACTTCAAAGAGAAACTGCTGAGCTACAGTTCCTCTTCAAGCTTGACACAATCAACTCAGGATTAAACAAAGACTGTGCATGGCTCCCTAACTACAAAAGCAGTTTCTCCTCTCTTGGAATTCACACCTCCAGATCAGCTACTAGAAGTGGGCCTCATCCTCCCTGATTGGATCCACCTCGTCATCTTCGGCCTGATTCTGGCCTGCATATTTATACCTGCCTCTGGAAATTTCCACTACATGCATCTGACGAAGTGGGTCTTTGCCCACGAAAGCTTATGCTCCAACACTTCAGTTAGTCTATAAGGTGCCACAGGACTCCTCGCCGCTTTTGCAGATTCAAACTAACACGGCTACCCCTCTGATATTTTTATCTAAAATTCCAAACATTTCATGGAAGATCATGCCCAATGACACCCTGATATGGGCGTGTCAGGTTTGTATGCCATTTTCAAATACTCCACTTCTTCTGAATATATGGGGGGTCTTCATTTTTGTTGGCCTACCCAATTTTTCTATGGATCGCTCTGACCAAACAATCACCTGGAAAAGAGATTAAGGAGAAAGCAGGTTTTCAGTTCTTCACCTAAGAAGCCCTTCTACTGGTGACATCTGTAAATGCTTGGTATGGCCCTAAAGCAGGCAAAACTCCACAATCATTTCAACCGGTCAAGCCAAGTAGGGCTGCAGTGACCTGGGAGAGACATACAATTGCAGGTTTATCGGCATTGTTTCAACCAACCCTGGTAACTACATCATCCGGAAATGAGAATTGTGCCTCATCTCTAGGCCTCAGCAAAGTGTGAGCTGCCAAGAGAAATGCAAAATTTACATATAAATACCTTTTTCATCTTGATAATACTAAAGATCTTCAAATATATGGCCATTTTCTTTTATCCGGATGATGTGGTATCTCTAATATAATTAATCACTTCTTAGAATGTTTATGCCTTAGTAGTAAGACACGAATGTAATTGACTAAGCATTAGTCACATGACTCTATAATGCATAATTATGTTTTACAGGAATTTATTTGTTACTTTTCTGCAGTGTTTATCATTGTGTTATATCATGAATATACACTAAATATGAAAGTAGAATTTTGACTCATTTACTGTTGAAGAATACTAAGACCCTGGGAACTCTAACCACTATGAGCATAACTTCTGTCTAAAGAATAAACTGTACAAAGGAGAAAGAAACAACTGGAAGGAAAAAACAGACCCTAAACCTAACATTATTTAATCGCCTCATGTCTGTTCCACAGCAGGCCTCTTTGGATTTCTGGGTTTACAGCTAATCCTTGGAAAGTAAATGCTGGGGAGGAGGCATCCTAGCTGCCTTTGCATCTAGTGGTGAGATTCTATTATCACAGACAATTTTCAGTGTCCAGCAGTCAGAGAACAAACATTCCTGCCACTCCTCTTCAGGTGGCCATATAGAGGTCTGTCAAGATTGTGTCTTTTTTAGGCACCTGGAAAAGGGGGACCGTTGCCTATTACTATTGTTGGGGAACTCTAGCCCTGACATCAGAACTCTACTGGGTGATTTCAGCAGGACACTTGCCTGCAGGGGCGAACTGAAGGGTTAACCACACATGAAGCTCTAAATCATACTGGGGTCATAACACTGGACACTCTGAGGCTATATCTATACTGCACCCATTTTGCACAAGAAATATGCAAACGGGGCTAAGCGTGGAATATCGCCGAGCCTCATTTGCATAATTAATGAGCACCCGCTTTTTGCGCAAGAGGCTTTTGCACAAATAGGAGTCATCTACACCGCTCCTTTTTGCACTCATTAATTATGCAAATGAGGCTCAGTGATATTCCACTCAGCCTCATTTGCATATTTCTTGCGCAAAACTGGTGCAGTATAGACCTAGCCTCACAGTGCCATTGTAGGGCCCTTTGTTTGGGTAAGGGGCTCAGGCTCCCTTTCTGCTCAGTAGGCCCCCAAACCTGCGTGAATTGAAGGAGAAGTGTGCCAGGCAGAAGGAGAACACAGCCTGCCAAAAGAATGAGGTGGTGAGCTCCTTGCACCTCAACCATGCTCTTATATTGGTAACATTTTCCATCATCATCTCAGTCAGCAGGATCATGGTAGATGGTCTTGAGTACTTTTAGTTTAATTCTTATCTCTTTTGTTGGATTTCAGAACTTCAGGATCCTCTTAGTTATGATCTTTGTAGACTCAAAGGTCCAGCACTAACCACTGTGATCACGTAATCTGACATCCTGCATAACCCAGGTCATAATGCTCCCCCAAAATAGTGCCTGTTGAACTAGAGTATGAAACCCTAATGAATGAGTAGGGGACTCATTCATTACAAGGTATTGAATACTGTCACAGTTCAGAACAAATGGAATTGTATTCCTCCTGCAAGGTCCAGCAAGGGCATCCACTGTTTGGCCTCCATCTCTCTACCATCACCTCATCTGGACAAAGACCCATATCTCTCTCCCTTCCGAATGGAGAGTGTTCAGGATCTACTGTACTCTTCCTTCACTGAATTATTCCCAGAAAGCCAGATGACCTCGACAGGCTGGTGTCTGCACTTTGCTCTCCCTTCTGAAGCTATAAGTATCACAACTGGTCATAGTTATAAGTTACCACACAGACCTTCCTAAGCAAGCACATGTATTCTGGTGGTGAAAGCATTACATCATTTTTTCATAACTGGATGGGGATAGGAGGAATATGCATTCATAGCTCTGAAAACATTTCCCAAAAATGTCCACTTCACACATATGGTCTCAAATGACAATTCCCATCTACCACTTTTTCAATGTATTTGCAGTGCTGTTTTAGCTGTGCTGATCCAAGAATATTGCCTGGAGAATATTACCATATTTGGAAATCATTTTCACTGACCATTATTCAAAATAGTTCCCACCAATATGTCAGGACCAGCTGGCTGGCTGGCTGGCTGGATAGCTCTACCTAAAAAGGTCTGAGAAATTCTTCAGAAACCCACATGAGTGAAGCTCCATTCAGCATGGGTCAGGCCAGTAGAGAGTTTACAATCCCTGATGGATTGCTGGAAATGAAAATGGTTTAAAAGCCAGTTGACCCACAGCATGGGCTCTGAGCTCTCTTTCCCTCAAAGGATTTCTAAGAAGCCCATATATAGTTCATTAGTTAATGTTCAGGATCCCTGGTGACCTGGGAGCAGGTGGGTGCAAGGCCTTAGTGGTATTTCATATATTAGTTAGCCAATAAGGATATCTTCCATTCCAGGAAAACGAGAGTCTTTCACATGCCATATCTCTTCTCCCAGGATTTAACTTCATTCCAAAGGGTTTCAAGCAGCTTCCTAGGTTGTTTTGTTGTTGTTGTTGTTGTTTTGACCCCCATCCCGGGGTAATCACTACAGATGTTCATTCCCTGCCTGAAGCTTTCTTCAGCATTTCCCCACATCCTCCTTTCCCCACTTCTTTTCTGGAGCTACCCTTCTATATCTTCTGTCTTCCACTACCTCTAACTCAGTGTCATCCTGACTCTCCTCAGGGCCAAATGGGGGGACATTTGCCTCTAACATCAGCGAGCTGAACCTGCTTCACTTAAAGTGACCAACCACCCTATGACACTATCCCTTTGTAGCTTTCTTCTTTGGTTTGCTTGTTTGTTCTTTTTTTGCTATCAGTCCCCTTGTGGAAGTCCTGTTCTATTCTGATGTACAATGCATAAAAATCACCTTCCCTTTCAAGTCCCTCCATAAAACACATCTACCATGACATTTACCAACCTTAGTTGGTAAAGTGGTTTTTTTTGTTTGTTTGTTTATTTGTTTTAATCTTTCATCAACATCCACCAAACCCTTGTATGTCTTTTTACCTCCAGTTCCTGATCCCCTGATGTATTCTCATCTGGGGTTCTGTCTTGTTCACTTCTTAAACCGTGAAATCTTTGAGGCAGAATTCATATTGCTTCTATTTTCTATACCACTCTTACATAACTACTCTTATAAACACAACAATACGGTCACCTTCACATTCATCCCCCTGACATTTTTATTCTTATTCATAGGTTATTAATTGAATTACAGCAGTGCTTAGAGGTCCCAATTAAGACTGAACCCCCATTGTGCTAGTTACTGTACAAACACCGAATAAAAAAGTGTCCTTGCCTCAAAGAGTTTACATAAACAACAGACAATATCTCTTACAGCTGCAGAACTGACACAAAGCGATTAAGGAACTTACACCCAAGATACAATAAGAAACCAAGGAAATCAGAGCTGATATTCCTAAAACCCAGACTAGCATCCTAATAACCAGATCATCTTTCCTTCCAATTAATGTCATCTGATATCACCTCTTTTCCTTATTGATTTTTAGTCAACTACAGGCACCTTCTTTGATATTTTAATGCCCATTCAAAGCTTTAGCTTCTGTCCTAACATTTTTTCCATAACTTCTTATTTAAATAGTTTTTAATTTTGAATTGTAGTTAATAACCTGTATTTATCAAAGAGCACACTGAATGTACTGAAAAAAAAAGAACAATAAATGATGAAATTTTTAGTCCTGAACTTTTAACCAGCTTAGTGAAAAATTCAAGAAGGTTACTTTGGCTAATGGTCTCTTCCAGCCCTAGGATTCTATTATTCTTTTACTATTACAGTGGGTGCTGCTTGGTGCTCTATGCTTTTGAAAATGCTTTTGAGGGTGCTTTTTAGGTGTCTTGGGAGTCTAAAAGGCTATTAAAATAATGTATTATTAAATAGAAAGCAGCTTTGTCTAATGACAAGAGCAAGAGGCAATTGTGGATTTTGTTTCCAGCTGTGCCACCTGTAAAATGGGGTTATTGATCCCAGCTTCTTTTGTAAAGAGCTTCGAGATCTATGGATGGAAATCACTGTGTAAGTGTCAGGTAATATTCATGTTCCCCAGGTGTTTGTCGATGAACACTTTCTCAGTAGTAGTGGTATATGTCCCCTTGCCTCCCACTTCTTCCTCCTTTTTCAGGAGCCTCAGGTAGGCTGCTGACCCACTCAGACACCGCTGAGCCACTGTGCCCTCCTTTCAGGATGTACAAGTTTCCAAAAAAAAAAAAAAATCTTCAGTAAAATAAACCCACTTTTTTCTTGAAGGTATGGCAGCTGCTGCCTCTGATGCAAGAGCATCAAGGTGGCTAAGTATGCACCATTACCTGTAGTTCCACCACAAGGGGCATGGCCTGTGATAGGCCAGATGTGGGCTCTGCTGCTGTTGTTACGCCCATGCAGTCTGGACCCTTGCTTTTGCAAAAGCTCATTGCTTTTCAATGCACTTTTGCAGTATGGACGATCTCTTCCGCAAAAAACTTCTTGCGCAAGAAGCCTGTAGTGTAGATATGGCCCGAAAAGCCATGATACCCAGCATAATGACAATAAGTCCTATATGCCTGTGGACTTCTTATAATCTTTACGATTTAAATAACCTCACTGTAGTAATAATTAACGGGCTGCTCTAAGATTTTTCAGAGATAGGCTCCCCTTTTGTAAAACTAGCACTGTAAAATGTGGGTCTTGAAGAGATATATCATCTGTCTATGACTTCTAAATTAGAATTGAAGCAATTTGTGGCAGAGCCTCTTATGCATTTAGACAGTGCCTAGAATAATAGGGCCCTGCTCATATCTGGGAGCTACCTCAGTACAACCAAGAATTATAAATATTTGTCCTATTTGGACATTAAATTACATTAGAACAGTAGCCATTAAAAGGCAGCATTTCTTCTGCTAGCAATTGCCATTGAATTTTTTTCTGACTTTCCCTTCTAATCAGGCCATTTTAATCAAAAGGCCAATGAAAATATCCACTCTTCCAGCAGCTTCCAACTATTCTTAAACATTACTTGAAAATACATCTCTGGTGACTGAAATTAATGCCAGAATGCATGCCTTGTCCTTCTGTCAGGTTTTTGTTTTTGCACTTTAACAAGCAATAAAGAAGCAGATGCTTAGCACAGGAAGGTTTATTAAAGATGGTTTCCAAGACATTCAAGATACCTTGGAAGGGGATAAAAATGTGTTAAAGATTATTGATCTGTTCATTGAAGTTTTTCTTCTTCACTGTTTAACTTCTGCCACATTCTACAGCACAAACCTAATTAAATACAGTAGTCAGAGCTCATACTCAAAGAGTGTACAGCTATAAGAGTAATACAGGTTGAACCTCTCTAGTCCAGCATTCTCTGGCCTGGCAATATCCATGGTCTGACATGATTTTAGTTAGCCAGCTGTCCGCTTATCATGGGTGTGGCCAAGTTTCCTTCAGTTCCATAAAGTGTGTTCATAGTCACAAATCCTGGCTCTCAGTGTTCTGCGCTGTTCTTTAGCTCCAGTTTACTTCCAAATATCTTCTGAAAGCCCAGCAAGAAGTGGGAATGTTGGCAATGCTGCTACGCATTAGCATGATTGTTATGCTTTATCTACTTATGCCAATACAGTAAAATTGTATAACAACACTAACACTTTGTTATGAAGAGCGGTGATAATCCTGGGCTAGACATAGGCTTATGTAGGGTCGCGTAGGAGTATATAGGCTGTATCAGTGAAGTCATACATGATTATTTTGCAGCATTGCAAGTGTGGCTCTGTTAATTCATCCTGCCAAAATAAAAATACTCCCCTCCCGTGATGGGGCAAATCCTTTGATTTGGCACTAGTCATCTCCTGAGGGTTCTGGTCTAGAGACCTGTATTAAGTCAGGTTCTTTTACATTTACCTTCCTAGCAACCACATTGCTTCCAGATGGAAGCACAGACAGGTAGGTGATCTCTAAGGGACTCGGGGATAAAGATCTGTGCGATTTAGCGGTCTGCATTCCTATCTAAACAGATAGACTCTTTTCTTGGTAGGAGGAAGATGGGTACTATGCCTGGTGCAGAATGGGGCTACTGCAGAGTTCAGAGGGAAATATATGAGATTATATCTAAATTACATTCATGGATAGTAAGGAATGTTTGTATTATAAAGAATTCATGAAAGACTATCTTAACCTAGCTCCTAAAAGTAAATAAGTGGCAAATACCAACAGGGCCTCCTGAAAACATTGCAAGAGGTCAAACAATATTTCTTTTCTTTCCCATACAGGTACATGGAACCAGTCTGATTTCTAGGCCTATTTGATTTGCTATGTTTAAATTATAGAGCATTTGGGGTAAAGATAAATTGAAAGGATTTTGTAGTTGGATAAAGAATCTCCCAGTACATATAACCTGAGAGCTGGTGTCTGAGGAAACATGTATGCAAAGAGTATTAAGGTATCAAGAATTGACTGGACCTTCTCTCTGAGATCCAAGGAAGCTGTAATATCCCTTTTCTCATCTGGTTTGTCTAGTAAATACATTATATATTTTGTTTTTTAAACAAAGCAGTTTAAAGGGCTTGGGGAATTTCAACAGCCAATACATGGAGGGAGGGGCGGAAAGGGAGAGAGAGAATCATAGAGCTGGAAGAGAACTCAGGAGGTCATCAAGTCCAGTCCCCTGCCCAAGGCAGGACCAATCCCAACTAAATCAACCCAGCCAGAGCTTTGTCAAGCCAAGACTTAAAAATCTTTAGGGATGGAGATTCTACCACCTCCCTAGGTAACCCATTCTGGTGCTTCACCACCCTCTTGGTGAAATATTTTTTCCTAATATCCAACTTAGACCTCTCCCACTGTAACTTGAGACCATTGATCCTGCAATGAGGAGTAACAGTAGTTCGAATTAGGAGCTTTAATCGAACTACCTAGCCTGTGCCGTGTGTAGCCGCGGGCAGGGAGTTCGAACTACCGGGCATTTAAAAATGGCAGCGCCTAGGAACATGCAAATAAAGCCCGGGATATTTTAATCCCGGGCTTCATTTGCAAGTTCGAATGACTACATTAGCCACCTTAGTTCAAACTAGGGTGGCAGTGTAGACATACTCATATAGAGTTGTTTTTCATGAAGGGTGTGGTGAATGTAAATGCAGGTTAATAGAGAACGGGAATTACAGATTGATCTTACAAAAAGACAAAGAAAATACTAATTGTGAAAACTGACCCTATTGAAGTAAAAGGGAGTTTTTCTATTGACTTCAATAGAGCTCAGATTTAATTCTGAGATCTCAAAAAAGTCGTATAACTCTCCGGAGAAAAGCTACACCTGCATGTACGAACATATATGAACATATCTGCACACACAGAGAGAAGAATCTCATTACTTGCTAACTGGATTTTTCTATGTCCTTCCAACTTTGAAAATGTAACCCACTATTAGTGTAAACGTCTGCACTGTGAGAGTGAAAAAAAAATGTATAACAAAACAAAATGGTTAATAAATAGTATTCTTGTATCATTCTGTAAATGTCCTAGGTTAAAGTAACTTATAATGCTTAACAGAACAAAACAAGACATTAGGAACATCACCAAGGGCATTTCTGATTAGATGAATAAACCTATTCTGATCATTCAGAACAAGGATTGTCCTACTTCAGTATTAATGAAAACTACACCGTGATGCTGGGATATGTTTGTGAAAACCAAAGAAGCTATATAAAAAACAAGCTGTATAACACACTAAACTCCTCCTCCTCTCTCCTTCTTCCCAATCCTCTGGTCTGTGTGTCAAGAATGTTGCTGGCAATTATATCACCCCAGGTTCCTATGACAACAGCTCTTCTTTAAAGGGTGGCTGTCACTAGAGGGAGATAATTTAATTTCAGCTTTCATGGTAGTTCATCTCTAGGCCCCTATTTATCTTGAATAGCTTCTTCATAGTTGTTGCATATGCTTATCTGCCTTATAGTGTTCCCATGATGTGGCTTATGACGCAGTAGGGCTGAACCGTGTGCTAATTGAAAAGCTGAAAAACTGAATTAAGCAACACATTTCAATAGGAGGTAACAGCATTTCACAGAGGATAAAAAACAAAGACGATCCTGAGTTGTTCTTGTCTTTTAGCACTACAAAGTCAGCTCTTGCTCTCAGGTAATTAAATGCAGAACACAAGTTTTTAAATAACTGGGCTATACAAAGAAATCTTTCTTGTAGTCAGCTAGTGCACCATATGAAGATGTTTCAAAAATATTATAAAGAAATCTGATAACATGACCAAGAAACATGCATTCCCTAAGTTCTAATTGCCATTCTGGCACTGTATGCCTCTATGGCATGGGTTCCCAAACTGGGGGGGCATGAAGAAATTCCAGGGGGGGCATGAGGCGACCCATCCATATACACCCTTGTCAATCCACCCCAAGTTTTGCTGCTATTTTTTTGGTAGGGGGGCATGAGGGTTTCTCAAAAATCAGAAAGAGGGGCATGATACCGAAAAGTTTGGGAACCACTGCTCTATGGCCTTTGGCAAATCATGTAGTCTCTGTTTCAGTTTACAATGTATAAAATAATAATAACAATTACTTACCTCAAAAGGATTGGGGTGAAGTCCCTTGGGTAAGGTCAGCAAAAAATGTCTCCAGAACTGGTGTGCCTTTGTGGAGGGAGTTAAGGGAAAAGTAGCTCGATGTTTCTTCTTACATATGCCCCAACCTGAGCTCAGATAAACGGAGACATCCTGATTCTCTAGTGAGTTTAAGTTATCAGAACAGCATTCCCAGTTAATTTGTAGCAGCTCATATGCCACCCCATGCACTGTGGTCCAAACAGTATTGCCTAAAACATACTGGGGAATTAGAATGGAGTAAAGAGATCTATTTAGCCAGCAGGATGTAAAGAATTCTCTGTCTGAGGACACTGTGGACCCTTATTTGCAATTTTCCCCAGAGTTCAATATAATACTTGTTTGCAGCATTATTGTAACCATGTTGGTCCCAGAATCTAAGAAAGACAAGGTAGGCAAGGTAACATCTTTTATTGGACTATCTTCTGTTTGTGAAAGGAACAAACTTTTGAGTGACACAGAGCCACTCAGAGCCTGAGGAAAAAATATAAGTAGATCAAAAGCTTGTTCTTTCCTCTGACAAAAGATGATCCTATAAAAGATACTACCTCCCTATTTTGTCTCTCTCAGTAAAAATACTTAGCAGTGTTAGCAGTGTGTACATCTCCACACAATCCCAAATGAGACTGCAGCATGGATAGACCCAGCCGTTCTTGTATGGCTAAAAACAACAGTGTAGACATGGCAGCATGGGCCGCTAGCTCTGCAATTATATATTCAGCATCCCTGCAATTATATATTCTCCTTGAAAACTGACAGGCTATACAGGCACTTCTAAACTGACTCTACCTTCAGACAGCATCTCAGTATACTTTATTTTAAATACTATTGCTCCCATAGTACTTTAAAAACACCACCTAGCTATGCCTCATCACATAGTGATGATAGATACTGATCACCCCAATTTCACTAATGGAGAAACTTCAGCAGACACACTGGGATATTAACACTCAGGAGTTTCTGGCCTTCAGTCCTTAACTTAGACCACTGTTTTTTATCTACCGACTGGCTATCTTATCCATCTCTTCTAATAGGTCTCAGTATTTATGTGCCCCCATCAATGCAATCTCTGACTGCTAAATAATTTCTTTCTCTGATTAATAGACAAGATTATTTTCTGAGGCTCAGAAATATTTGGAAGAAAAAATAGTAGTATTTCATGGTGAAAGAAAGTAGCAACTTTTGAAGGGGGAAAAAATTCATTGATAGTGCTCCAATAAATGGAAAGCCAGTGCAATATGTGATGAATTTCAGAGCCTAACAAGCCTCCATATAAATTGCACAAAATGAATAATGAGATTCTCTTAGCAAGCTGGGGGAAATGTGGAGGCGTAGGAGACTATGCATATTTGGGAACTGGCCTTAAATTAAATGACACTAAGACTTGATTAAGGAAAATGTCTAAAATAATGCAAAGAGGAGCCTCTTTCATGCTTCCTATATCTGTGTAACCAGCCCTCTTGGGGGCACAAGAGAATTGATTTCCTTGGAGGATTTCTCTTGCTTGCAGTAAGAATTATCCTAGTTTTTCACTGGAGATCAAGGTGAGGGGCATTCTGGTGATGGAAAAGTTCATAGCCATGAAAAGTAATTACACTAATTAGTCTATTAAATATAAGCATGCATATAATTACACTATTGCGCCTGGCCTCCATCTTTTTACTTTGTGGGGGTGTTTTTTCCTGAAATTATAGTAACTTTGTATACAGTACTCTTTAATATTCTCATATTAAAATGTAATAGGCAAAAGAGCTGTTGACATTTACCTTACACCCTTTAGTCACAGTCCCTTCTTCTATTTTATTTATATAGTGAATAATCAGGCATATACTCAGGTAGAGAGGCTCTGGCCATACCATTGCCTCAAAAATCAACATCTCTCACTGCTCAGGCTCTGATGGCCTTTAATGGGCACGCCCTTTTGCTGTGTTACCATACTGTCCACCTTGGGAACTCAGCACCAGTTAATGCAGAAAGAACGCTACGTAACCTTAGGCTGAACCCATTTCAGAGTTCTTTCGCTGTTACACGGACACTGTTTCGGTCATTTCGTTTTTATTGGGACTGGATGAAGTATCACCCAAAAACATGACAAAGTCATTAGGCATTGAAGTTAAATAAGACACAACAAGAGCTACATTGGGGTTTGATTCCACTCCTGTTGAGGACAAAGGCAAAAGATTCCGGTGGGAGCACACACTAGCTACTAGGAATGTGAAGGACTAGTTAACTATCTGATAAGCAAATCCTGTTGACTAGTCACTCCCCTCCCCCCTCCATTGCTGCCTCTATCAGAAAGAGGCAGTGGGAGGGGGGGAGAGGAGCAGAGGAAGTACTTCTAAGCAGCAGTGTCCTGTGGAGCCTGGGGCCAGACTGCCACTTTGAAATGTTGCATGCAGCCCGGAGCCAACTGGAGTGTCCCCAGGATGCATGTGGTGTTTCAAAGTGGCAGCGCCATGGAGCCCAGTATCAGCTGGGGACTCCCCCATGCACCCCGGGTTCTGTGTGGTGCTGTCACTTTGAAACACAGCGGGGAGCCTGACGCTGGGCTCCCCATGGCATTTCAAAGCAGCAGCACCACATGGAGCCCGGGGTCAGTGGGGGAGTCCCCCACGCTGATCCCAGGCTCCACATGGTGCTTTTGTCTTTGAAGTGTAGCAACAGCCCTAGGATGGAGGCGCCCTATTGACTAACTGAATACTCGATGCAAAATGCATTGACTATTGGATTTGTGAATTACTCGCAATTTAACAACCTTACTAGCTATTGGGCCACTTAAGCTCATTAATCCACACAAAAGAATGTGTAACATCTATAAATCTAGTTTATATGTTGTTTACCCATTCCCACTGATCACAATCATGTTCTGTGAGGCCTAACACTTACACTGGTTGTCAGAAAGTCACTGGTGTCACTGCATTTGGAGGAGGGTTGGGCAAAGAGACTTCCCCCTAATTTATTTCACATCCTTCACAAGGGCCAAGCAGAGTCATGGCAGGGAAGAAGGGTCACAAAGATAGGGGAAGTAGCAGCTTCGTGACCCCATTCCATCTCCCCCCAAACTGCTTCACACTGCACTATCCCACAATGCTAACAGGAATCATTTCAAGGGACGGTGTTCACTCCTTGTATGTTCAAGAAAAAGACATAATCCCTCCTTGATATATCTCTAGGACAGAGCAAATTGGCATTGCCTTTAGTCAATGTGCCACGGTCTAATCATAATAGCTTGCTGCCTCAGTTTCCCTATTTGGCAAAATGGGGACAATACTTTCTTAGGTTCCAGACAATATTGTGAAGATTAATTAGTGTTTGTAACATGCCTTAGATGCACAAGTGGAAGACCTCCCAGGACTGCACAGTGTTTATTATTAATAGTATTTTTAATTCAGAATTTTGTTCATTTAGCAGTAGGTCTTTCATCTCCATTGATGAGGGAGGAGTCCTAGAAGTTCATGCTCTAACTTTGACTTGAATATATATGGAGGAGTTTAGATTAGGGAAAAATGTCCCTTTTCATGGTAAACATATTCCAAGGCCGAAGTGTTTCAACACGTCTGAATTCAACTATTTGAACAATGAGGGGGGGAGGGCTGTAAAATAGGGGCTGAAATCTCAGGGAAGCTAACTATTTTAAAGAGTTCCTGTATTCTGATTTTAATTGGCTAGCAATCACTCAAGAACTGTCTCATTTTAATTTGTCACTTTTCAATCCTAGCAATACTGAGAGAGTAGAGAAGAATAAAGAATGAAATATTAACACTACAGGACAAATTAGTCGGAACAAAGAATGCAGGCTGTAGTTATAGGACAGGGGACTGTGTTCTGAGAAGCCATAACTCTGAGGTTGTGGGTAAATAATTATCTGAGCATGATTTCCAAATGTGATGCTGTGGGCTATAGAGCTAATGTGATCCTGGGAATACACGAACAAGGGAATCTCAAGTAGGAGATGAGATTTTATTTTACCTCTGTATTTGGTACTGGTATGACAGCTACTAGAATTCTGTGCCCCGTTCCAGTGTTCTCTATGCAAGAAGGATGCTGATAACCTAACATTCAGAGAGGAGCCATTTGAACAATTAAAGGATTAGAAAACATGCCTTATAGCAAAAGACTCAAAGAGCTCAGTCTATTTAGCTGAACAAAGAGAAGGTTAAGGGGTGATTTGAGTCTATAAGCACTTACGTGGGGAGTAAATATTTAATAATGGACTCTTCAATCTAGCAGAGAAAGGTATACCATGATCTTAAGGCTGGAAACTAAAGCTGGCTGGAAATAAGGAGAACATTTTTAACAGTGTGGGTAATTAATCACTGAAACAATTTCCCAGAGATTATGGTGGATTCTTCATCATGGAAAATTTGTAAATTAATATTGAATGTTTTTTCTAAAAGTTCTGCTCTAGGAATTATTTTGGGGGAAGATCTACAGGAGGTCAGACAAGATGATCACAATGCCTTTTGGCCTTGGAATCTCTAAAAAACCAAAGCTTTCAAACCATTGTACCCAAGGCAGACAGGCAGCTATGACTGAGATCTTATTTTACTGAGCCTCTTTAGACCCTCCCTATTCTCAGCTGTAACATACTGCAAACAAGGGGCCCAATTACCCATTGCCTTGCAACTTGTATAGAAATTTATATCAGTGCTCAGTAAAATGCTGTGTCCAGTGGTACCAAGTAAGAATGTCTGGCTACGTCTACACTGGCCCCTTTTCCGGAAGGGGCATGTTAATTTCAGAAATCGTAATAGGGAAATCCGTGGGGGATTTAAATATCCCCCGCGGCATTTAAATAAAAATGTCCGCCGCTTTTTTCCGGCTTTTAGAAAAGCCGGAAAAGAGTGTCTACACTGGCCCCGATCCTCTGGAAAAAAAGCCCTTTTCCGGAGGATCTTATTCCTACTTTGAAGTAGGATTCCTTCAAAGTAGGAATAAGATCCTCTGGAAAAGAGCGCTTTTTCCGCAGGATCGGGGTCAGTGTAGACGCTCTTTTCCGGCTTTTCTAAAAGCCGGAAAAAAGCGGCGGACATTTTTATTTAAATGCCGCGGGGGATATTTAAATCCCCCGCGGATTTCCCTATTACGATCTCTGAAATTAACATGCCCCTTCCAGAAAAGGGGCCAATGTAGACGAGCCCACTTTGCACTAGTGTAAAGAAGTATACAGAATGCAATGCAACATTGAATCAGGCCCAAAAGGTAAAATGCCATGAAGAAAATTGGAAGATTCACTAACTTTTGTTATCTGCAAACGTTCACTCTTTTTGCAGATGTAAGCAGGGTCTGAACGAGTTCTCCCCGACAGCCAGTTGGGAGGGGAAGAGACTTCAGGAGCAAATTGTATTTACATGATGAACATACCTACTCTGCCAAGAAGTTGTGTTGCACTAAGTGATCAACTTGGGCTGATGTTGGGTTACATATCACTTTAGTATTGAATACAGGGATAGTGAAATATTGTTGTCTTTATTGTATGACTAAAGGGGAGCAGAACTGTGCTTAATCTGTTCAATATTAGGGAGTTACCCTCATCTGAAAGAACCTCATCAAACCAGGGACTCAAATGCCAGAGCCCTGTGAAACTTAGAGGAGTGGGGACAGGTGTCCAAGATAGGAAATATGGCCTCTCCCTCAGGGAACCTGGTTTTGTTTAACCTGTCCTTCCCCACTTTTCAAAGATAGAGCTAAATAGGCTCCATAAGGAGCCTGTGTTATTTTAAATGCTTGACTGAGTGCTGAAATCACTTGTGGTGGGAAAGCATTTCTGCTTTGCCTGCTAAAAGCTGATGATCCCTGAGAGACTGACCTGCAGAGGTTATTGCAAGCGGTAAGCCAGCGGGACTGCAAGCTGGTGAGAGTGGAGAGCAGTTAGCCAGTGGGAGTAGAATGACAGGCTGGCCGGGTGGCTAGCAGAGAGGAACTGCCATTGGTGGGACAGCCAGCTACAGCAAATACTCAGATGGCAAAGCAAGCAGGGTGCCTTTACCCAGGACTGGCCCTACCATGAGGCGAACTGAGGTGGCCACCTCAGGTGCCAGACTGTGGGGGGGCACCACTAGGACCCAGAGTGTAGAAAATTGTGTCGGCTGCTGGTGCATGTGTAGGTAGCTGAGCAGTACCATGAGAGGAGTAGAACAGGAAGAAGGCAGAATTGAGACCTTTCAAAGTTTTGGCCCAAGCAAGGGGGTAAGGAGGCATCATTTGAGCTCCTCACCTCAGGTGCCAAAATGTTGTGGGACAGCCCTGATTTTATCCCCAGGTGGGAGGAGAACTTGCATAAATGCACCTCTGAACTCTAGGCCCTCACTGATCAAGGACAACCACTGCGAGTGGGGGAACAGAGAAGGGCATAGAAAAGGAACTTTTGGTTACAGAACTGAAGAACATGATACAGAAGGCATTGCCCTACATACTCTGGGGTGGGTGTTCTGCTCACAGTTCTATGATTATGAATTTTGCTCATGGCATTTTCCCTAATTAATGGTAGGTGACTTCTCTCCTTCCATTAAAAGTTTCTTTTCTACAATCAGATTCTGTACTTGTGAACTGTGAAGTCACTAAGAGCTGTTAATCTTCTGAGAGGTGCCCAGGATGGTGTGCAATTTTTCTAGGTTACTGGGTGGGGGCTCAAGATGGTTCTGTATTGTATTGTTGAAAAGGAAACTCTAAATATTGAACCTGATGTTGGATGCTGCTGGCTCCACTTGGCAGAAGGATTTCATAGGCATCTGCATATCTAGGCAACTTACATTAAAAGCAGCCAGATCTGCCCTCATTCACACTCCTGCAAAGTCCATTTTGTTCACTAGAAGCAAAATTATCTTATGTAATTAGCTTACGTAGGGGCAGGATTAAGTCCGTATTTGCCTGAATTGCAGCTGTGATTCCTCAGTAGAGATCAAAACTAAAGAAAAATTCAATTTCTTCTGAACAGCACCAACAGTATTAGAAGCCTGTGTACGAAAAAGGAATGAGTTTACGAGAGACAAAGGTCTGAGATGTCAGTTTCCATTTTAAAAAAATATCAGGAGATGCACTTGAGGACAGAGAGTTTGTTTTTGTTTCATCAGCTTTATTCTGCATAATGCTGCTTAACAATAATGACAATGAATCTAAATGATCCTAGGAGAACCTGTGCAAGTAGCAAAAGAACAAGTGGAATCAGCAAATGCCCAATTTGGCTTTTTTAAATTTGTTTTGGTGGATAGATAGAAACAAAATTATTCTTTATCCATGAGCACAGTTTTGTTGCATAGATTATAGAGTGCATAATTAGATACTCTATGAAAGCAGGATTAGACATTCCTGACTTTAAATTATTTTTCTTCCATCACCTTACCTTTAGTACATTTAAACAATGTGTGATCTATTTCATTGAGTTTATATGACATAGCTACTATACTGTATGTAATTAGAGCAATAACACTTGTGATTTGTAGCAGAGTGCAGCACTTGTCAAAGGAGCTAATTCCAAATTCAAAAAACAAAAAGCCAACCCTTTTTAAAATTCATTGGCTAGTATGACAACAATAAAGGTGACCCCCAATTATCTGAATGACCCAAAGATGAGACATTTTGGGATATTGGGAATATGTCTACATAGTCAGAGCCAGTAAGCCTCACAGCTCAGCTCAACAGAAGTTGTTGCTTGGACTTCACCCTCCTGAAGCTCCAACTCTGGGCTACACTGGCAGATCCCATTAATCTGTGGGCATAATCGAACCTCGGACATCTGGAACTTACTCTACTGCTTGAGCTAAAAGCCAGGTTCCTATTAGCTAAGGCTGTAGAGCAGACTCATTCTCTCTGTAAATGGTCTCAGTGCCACTAAATGGGACAGTACATCACACCCAGAAGGTTTGTGGGTTACATTAGCACAAGCCCCATAACCCTGAGTCAACTGACTCAGGCTTGGATGTTTGCTGTCGTAGACAGTGTAGACTCTGGTTGTTCCAGCTGTTCCACAGGACTGAAGTGCCTCTGAAGGAAGGAAGCTTCAATCCTTTGAGAGACTTGAGAAAAGCACCAGTCTGTGCAACCTTTGATGTGTGGTAAACAATCTTCAGAAGCACTGGCATGTTATTTTGCAGGGGCTGGGCTCCTCAGGGTTCATTTTTATGCAGAAGTCAGCAGGTTAAAATATGTAGGGATATTTTACTGTATTCTCTGCAATCATTTCAATCTACAGGTGGTTCAAATCAGCTTTGTGGAAAACATTCAAGTGGAAATTTAGGTTAACTAGATGAGGGGTGGGTTTTTTTAACCAAACCGAACATTTAAAAAACAAACAATTTTCCAAGGAAAAATTTAAATTTTCAGCCAAAACAATTTGCTTTCAGTTTGTAGAAAACAAAATGTGTCCATTAGGGCTTGGGGGAAACTTTTGAACCAGGCCTTTCTCCCCTTCCCCCCCAAATATTATCTTGCACAATGTACATTTAGGACCCAAACCTGAAACTAGTGAGAGGTTTGCTTCAATGAAAATTTTAAAACTGGGTCTTTATTAATTTAAAAGGTGGTGAAATAATATGACAACGCTATTTCATGACCAAACATATGCATTCAATGGACTAAACTTTTTGTTTACTACTGAAAAATTGCTAAAGATTTTTTTTTTCTATGCAATTAAAGAGCCTGATATGACAAGCATGTACTGAACATTAAGCACATGAATGGTCCCATTGATTTCAAAAGATCAATTACCATACAATGGTAACTTATGATTCCCTCTGTAGTTCATGTGCATCAGTAATTTGATTCAGTAGGGCTACCACCTGAAGTTAGGCGCATGCTTGAGTACCCTGTTGACTCAGGTCTCTAGTCAATATGCAGATCAGGGGATCTATTCAAGCTTCCATGTTGTAGTTATTAATCACAATTTTCTTGAACAAGCAGGAAATTATAATGCATATTTAAACTTTAAAAACCAAAACCAGCAATAAGTGAACAGCAGAAGGTGACATCACCCAATATAGGATAGTGTTTTCTGTTGTGGGACCAGAAGGTATGACACAGAAATGGAAACAAACTATCAGCCAGTAGGACAGTACAAAAATTAAGGAAATATGACATTAGCAGAACCAGATTTGGCTCTGAGGTCATTAAAAATTATACCACAATAACTGTTATGCCAGCTATCACCACCAAATAGAAAGCTTGTTGGCCACACAGGTTAAACAAAATAAAATGCTAAGACCCATAGCAAGAGGAGTTGTAGGTATAATAAAGATAACATCTTTGGGGGCAAAAGGAAGAAGAGATGTGAACTGGAGGGAAGTCACCAGTCTTTAGGAATCAAAGAGAATATAGGGAGCTTTAAGACTTTGCAATATACATGAAAGTTAATGACTAGTGTATTGTGGCGTGTCTTGTTTTTTGATGGAGGTATTTTGTTTTGGATTGTCATCGCCAATCATTCCAAAAAAGTAAATCACAGCTAAAAAAAACCTTGAGTTTAAAAAGAAATAGAATTTGAAATATGTAATACATTTGGGCAGGGAGGGGGTTGGGGTTTTTTATTTGTGTTTGTTTATTTTCTGTTATTTGAGCCTTTAGGATATAGTTGGGTCACATTTGCCAGTATGAAAGACAGCATGTTGTTTTTGATTATTGATAGGACAGGGGATTTTGTTATACCGCTGGACATGAGTCAGGTACTTTGTAATCATTTCCTACAAAATTACATTTAATTGTAAAAAGATAAAATCTATAGGACAACATGATGCTTAGAGCTTCCTTGCTTTTGATTCTTTTATATTTTACTAGAAGGAAAAGTAATGATATACTCTTTTACCAACAATCAAGGAATAACACTCAGCAGGTACTCTTCCTCTGTTGCCTTTTGTCTTTTCTCCTAAAGTACCTCCAGCATCTCAGAAAATATATAGAATTATTTTTGAAAGATGGAACACAACTATAAAGAATACACATGCCTATATTTCCACTGAGCTTTTCATTATAAGAAATTTCTGTCTAGCTTTCATTAAATCCTGCTCTCTTACTCTTCCTGTTTTTGTTTCTGTTGTGGCAAAAACAAGTGGGTTAAACAAAGAAAAAAGAAAACGATCACTGTGGATCTCAGACATCAACAGCATTTAATACTGTATTAGAAAGCACCACCATAACTGAACTTCACTCTTATATCTACTATATAAGATAAGTATATTTCAGCCAGGTCCTCAGATGTATTAGCATCTCAGGCCAGAGCCATAGGTGGATTTCTGATTCAACCTTCTCCATATATCTCAGAAGGAGATAGTGGGTTGGTGAATGTATGATTCAGCCTTTGGTATGGAGCAGGTATAGGCCTCTGAAACTAATTAGAATAGGCTTCTGTGATAATGTGTATCTGTAGGGAACTATATGCCATTATAACCTGAGATGCACAATTCTTCTGTGACTTTATATAGAATAAATTTTATTAGAGCAGTGTGTCCCAATTTTATTTGGCCATGGAACCCCAGGGCTGCCTTAAAAAAAACCCGCTGCCATGATTCCTGCCACGGCTCTGACTCTTTAAGAGCAGGCGGGAGCGTGCCGGCTCTTCGCGGAACCCTTGCTTTTGCTTTGCAGAACCCGAGGGTTCCACAGAGCACCAACTAAGAAACACTGTATTAGAGCACGTTGTGGAATCTCTGATGATTAATTAGTATTAAACCTGCACCCATGTTTGCAACAGGACAAATTTTGCAAAACCCAGAGGTTTCTATAAAGAATCTGAATTTTTAGGTGATTATCCAAAGCACAGCTTCACACTGTCACAATGCACTGGACAAGAAACCAAAAATGAAACCAGAAAACTAGTAAGTCAAAAATATAAAAAATTGCCTAATCAGCATAATCTTTACAACATAGCACAACACAACACAGCAGTCTCACTTTTAAAAGCCAGTCTATGCAAGTTAAAGATTAAGCAGCTGGTGGAGCAGTATGTGTAAAGATAAGCCTGAATGGCCATCCTTCCTCCCCTGTCTCCTGGTTTGTCTACACTACCACCCTAGTTCGAACTAGGGTGATTAATGTAGGCAACTGGAGTTGCAAATGAAGCCCGGGATTTGAATTTCCCAGGCTTCATTTGCATATTGCCGGGCGCTGCCATTTTTAAATGTCCACTAGTTCGGACTCCGTGGAACGAGGTGTACCAGTAGATCGGAATAGGAAGCCTAATCCGAACTACCTAGTTCGTGGCGCGTGTAGCCGCGGGCATGGAGTCCGAACTAGCGGACATTTAAAAATGGCGGCGCCAGGCAATATGCAAATGAAGCCTGGGAAATTCAAATCCCGGGCTTCATTTGCAACTCTGGTTGCCTACATTAACCACCCTAGTTCGAACTAGGGTGGTAGTGTAGACATACCCTCCGAGTCCACCTCCTGACTCTCAAGTCCTTCAGACTGCAATCAATTAGTGAGGAATTAGCAGAATTTAGATCTCAATCCGCTTGATCTGGTTGGACAATAGTGACTCAGTGAACCCGAGTCCTGAGGCAGGGTCTCTGGCCTGCAGTCAGGACAGAGCAACACAATCTGTAATCCCAGGCCCTTCATCAGAGCAGAGCAGCAGACAGTAGCTCTGGCCTGTGACAATAACAGAGTTACATAGTCTTGAGGTTCAGGAGGGATGAGCATCCAAAATAGGCCTTCTGGCCTTATGTGGGGAACCTGCCACCCCAAGGGGGAGGTGTCACAAGTTAGAGGACATCTAACTTGGGCACACACTACTCTATTGGGTTCCAGCCAAGGGCCCTTTCAGTGGCAGAGTGATCTGCCACTGGGGCAATGGGGATTTGGCCACAAAACATCAACCTCCCTGGATTTGGTACCTCTGTGCTATAAGTGTCCTCCATTTCCTAGGGATCAATGGTCAATGGTAATCCCAGCTACTTTTCAGTGCCTCAGATGTCTGACAACTGTGGGAGCTCTGCAGCTCTCAAGTGGTAGCCCCAGCAGCTCCCCATTATCTTAGCTTGGTGGCAGACCTGGAAGCTCAGACCAGCTGTCAGGTGGCAGCTCCAAGAACTCCTCCTTAACATCCTGCTCCAGGAGCAGGGAAGAATCATAGAATACTAAGACTGGAAGGAACCTCGAGAGGTCATCGAGTCCAGTCCCCTGCCATGAGGGCAGGACCAAGTACTGTCTAGACCATCCCTGATAGACATTTATCTAACCTACTCTTAAATATCTCCAGAGATGGAGATTCCACAACCTCCCTGGGCAATTTATTCCAGTGTTTAACCACCCTGACTGTTAGAAACTTTTTCCTAACATCCAACCTAAACTTTCCTTGCTGCAGTTTAAGCCCATTGCTTCTTGTTCTAGCCTCAGAAGCCAAGATGAACAAATTTTCTCCCTTCTCCTTATGACACCCTTTTAAATACCTGAAAACTGCTATCACGTCCCCCCTTAATCTTCTCTTTTCCAAACAAAACAAACCCAGTTATTTCAGCCTTCCTTCATAGGTCATGTTCTCTAGACCTTTAATCATTGTTGGTGCTCTTCTCCACATCTTTCTTGAAATGTGGTGCCCAGAACTGAACAAAATACTCCAACTGAGGCCTAACCAGTGCAGAGTAGAGCAGAAGAATGACTTCTCGTGTCTTCCTCACAACACACCTGTTAATGCATCCCAGAATCATGTTTGCTTTTTTTGCAACAATGTCACACTGTTGACTCATATTTAGCTTGTGGTCCAATAACCCCTAGATCCCTTTCTGCCGTACTCCTTCCTAGACAGTCGCTTCCCATTCTGTATGTATGAAACTGATTGTTCCTTCCTAAAGTGGAACACTTTGCATTTGTCTTTATTAAACTTCATCCTGTTTACCTCAGACCATTTCTCCAATTTGTTCAGATCATTTTGAATTATGACCCTATCTTCCAAAGCAGTTACAACCCCTGCCAGCTTGGTATCATCTGCAAACTTGATAAGCGTACTTTCAATGCCAATATCTAAATAGTTGATGAAGATATTGAACAGAGCCGGTCCCTAAACAGACCCCTGCAGAATCCCACTTGTTATACATTTCCAGCAGGATTGAGAACCATTAATAACTACTCTCTGAGTATGGTTATCCAGCCAGTTGTGCACCCACCTTATAGTAGCTCCATCTAAATTGTATTTACCTAGTTTATAGATAAGAATATCATGTGAGATCGTATCAAATGCCTTACTAAAGTCTAGGGATACCACATCCACCACTTCTCCCTTATCCACAAGACTCGTTATCCTATGAAAGAAAGCTATCAGATTGGTTTGACTTGATTTGTTCTTTACAAATCCATGCTAGCTGTTCCCTATTACCTTACCAGCTTCCAAGTGTTTACAGGTGATTTCCTTAATTACTTGTTCCATTATCTTCCCTGGCACAGAAATTAAACTAACTGGTCTGTAGTTTCCTGGGTTGTTCTTATTTTCCTTTTTATGAATGGGCATTACATTCCAGAGAGTCTTCTGGAATCTCTCCTGTCTCCCATGATTTTCCAAAGATGATAGCTAGAGGCTCAGATACCTCCTCTATCAACTCCTTGAGTATTCCAGGATGCATTTCATCAGGCCCTGGTGACTTGTAGGCATCTAACTTTTCTAAGTGATTTTTAACTTGTTCTTTTTTATTTTATCTTCTAAACCTATTCCCTTCCCATTAGCATTCGCTATGTTAGGCATTCCTTCATCAGACTTCTCGGTGAAGACCGAAACAAAGGAGTCATTAAGCATCTCTGCCTTTTCCAGGTTTCCTGTTACTGTTTCTCCCTCCTCACTGACTAGTGGGCCTCCCCTGTCTTAGGTCTTCCTCTTGCTTCTAATGTATTTATAAAAAGTCTTCTTGTTTCCCTTCATTCCTGTAGCTTGTTTGAGCTCATTTTGTGCCTTTGCCTTTCTAATCTTGCCCCTTTATTCCTGTGTTGTTTACCTATATTCATCCTTTGTAATTTGTCCTAGTTTCCATTTTTTATAGGACTCCTTTTTTATTTTTAGATCATGCAAGATCTCGTGGTTAAGCCAAGGCAGTCTTTTGCCATATTTTCTATCTTTCCTATGCAGCAGAATAGCTTGATTTTGGGTCCTTAACAATGTCCCTTTGAAAAACTGCCAACTCTCCTCAGTTGTTTTTCCCCTCAGTCTTGATTCCCATGGGGCCTTATCTATCAGCTCTCTGAGCTTACCAAAATCCTCCTTCCTGAAATCCATTCTCTCTGTTTTGCTGTTCTCCCTTCTATCCTTCCTTAGAATTGTGAACTCTATGATTTCATGATCACTTTCACTCAAGCTGCCTTCCACTTTCAAATTCTCAACCAGTTCCTTCCAATTTGTTAACATCAAATCTAGAACAGTTTCCCCTCTGGTAGCTTTTTCAACCTTCTGAAATAAAAAGTTGTCACCAATGTAGTCCAAGAACTTATTGGATAATCTGTACCCCACTGTGTTGTATTTCCAACATATATCTGGATAGCTGAAGTCCCCCATCACCACCAAATCTTGGGCTTTGGATGATTTTGTTAGTTGTTTAAAAAAAGACTCATCCACCTCTTCCACCTGAGTAGGTGGCCTGTAGTAGACTCCTAGCATGACATCACCCTTGTTTTTTACCCCTTTTAGCTTAACCCAGAGACTCTCAACACTTCCGTCTCCTACATCCATCTCTACCTCAGTCCAAGTGTGTACATTTTTAATATATAAAGCAATGCCTCCTCCCTTTTTTCCCTGTCTATCCTTCCTAAGCAAGCTGTACCCTTCCATCCCAACATTACAATCATGTGTATTATCCCACCAAGTTTCTGTGATGCCAACAATGTCATAGTTGTATTTATTTATTAGCACTTCCAGTTCTTCCTGCTTATTACCCGTACTTCTCGCATTTGTATATAGGCATCTAAGATACTGATTTGATCTTGCCTCCCAGTTTTGCCCTGACCCTCCTTCTCTCTGCCATTATAGCACACTCTCCTTCCCATTTCTGACCCATCTCCCAGGTCTCCATGTTCTCCACTTATCTGTGGGTTTTGCTCACCTGTCCCCGTTGAACTTAGTTTAAAGCCCTCCTCACTAGGTTAGCCAGTCTGTGTCCAAATAGGGTCTTCCTCCTCCTCGAAAGGTGAACGCCATCTCTGCCCAGCAGTCCTTCCTGGAATAGCATCCCATGGTCAAGGAAGCCAAAGCCCTCCTGGCAACACCATCTTTGCAGCCAGGCATTCACCTCCAGCATGTACCTGCCTCTGCCCGGGACCCTACCTTTGACAGGAAGGATAAAAAAGAATACCACCTGCACTCCAAACTCCTTCACCCATACTCCCAGAGCCCTGTAGTCACTCTTGATCCACTCAGTGTCACATCTTGCAGTATCATTTGTGCCCACATGGATGAGTAGCATGGGGTAGTATTCAGAGGGCCAGATAATCCTCAATAATGCCTCCGTAACATCTCGGATATGGGCCCCTGGCAGACAGCATACCTCCTGAGACAAAACATCAGGGCGACAGATGGGTGTCTCCATCCCCCTCAGAAGAGAGTCTCCGACCATCACTACCCTACGTTTCCTATTCGCAGTGGTGGCAGCACACCTCCCAGTCTTGGGGGTACGAGTCTTCTCCTCCTCTGTTGTAGGGGGTGATTCCTTATCTCCTGTATAAAGAAGAGCATAACAGTTTCCTAGTACCACGGTGGGAGGGCTCGGAGCAGGGATGGAGCACTGCCTGCTGCCAGAAGTAACCAGCTGCCAGTGTCCACCCTGAGCCCTCCCCTCCTCCACCAGTGATGTGTCAGCAGTCTTGTGTACTGGGACAGTTACCTCAGCTGCCTCCACATGAGCACTGTCCAGGAATTGCTCATAGATTTGGATGGTCCTCAACCTAGCCACCTCCTCCTGTAGCTCTCCCACCTGCTTCCTGAGAGATTCCACCAACAGGCACCTTTCACTGGATATTAATAAGTGGGAATTGCAAGCCACAGTCCCTGCAAAACCACACCAGGATCTGGGTAGAGGCATCCATGCTCAGGCACTCTGTCTGGATACAGGAACAGGTGGAGGAGACAGAAGCATCTGTCTCATTGGGCAGCACCCACCCAACTGAACTTCAAGGCCTTTCTTTTGTGTATCTCCTTCCCATGTCAGCCCTCAGTTTCTGATGATGTGGATGAGACTTTCTTGATTTTGCAGTCCAAGGGATAGGTTGTGGTCTCTCCTGGGCAGTCTCTGAGGGAGCCACACATCGTTGCTAACAGAAAGCTCACACAAATGCTGTCCATACTTTTTTCACTTTGCAGAGAAAAATGTCTATTACTAGGTCTTTCATTGTCATAGTTTTCACTAGTACTAACTGATTCCATTGGAGTCAATTTACACCAGCTGAGTGTCATGGCTTTAAATTAACTTAAAAAAGAAGACAGGAGTTTTTATTGTTGCTCCAACATATTTTTGTCTTTTGGAATTTGCTGAGATAGCATCCACAGGAAATGGGAAATGCACAATAGTTCAATCCACAGAAGAGAGCAGTCTAAAGACTTTTTTTTCCAGCTAAATAGTTGTATAAAATGCGTAAACACTTTTCAGAAATGAGACTTAACTCTTCATCCTTAACCCTACAGAATTCTTGCAATCAGAAAAGAAATGTGTGAAAATAAAATCACAGGCTGCTGAGAAACAGAATTGTTTTACAGTAGGGCTCATGTATCCTTTGTAGTCATTGTAAAAGGACGTTAAGGAAATAGTAGATAAGTGACGGAATATTGCTATGTAGATGTTATATAATTATACTTTATGGAACCATTTGTTAGAATTGCACATTGAAGTTTATTGTTAGCAACTTTACATTTGTAGAATAGGGTGACATAGACTTGTTAAACTGGAAATTATGCCACTGTAATAAAAAATGCTATTTGTGATGCAGATTTCCTTAGTTTCATGAAAAGCCTCTCAGTGAAGAATGGTTCTACGTCAAGCGTCTCTGCTATATTTCCAACTGAGGGACGAGAGTTACTGGTGGCTATAAACATTTAAAGATGGAATAGGTTGTTAGTGTTATAAGCTATTTGTATGCAGTGAGGGAGGTTTTTTTTAATCAAGAGCAAATCTGGGATTCTAACTCAAAAGTGAGAATGTGGAAATTTTTGCAGAAGTGAATCTTAAAATAGGAGCCTTTTCATTCCTTAATGAGCAAATGTAAAAACCAGTTTTGTTGCCTTGTTCATATTAATCACTCCCGTTAATGTTGAATCATAGCATTCAACACTCCCTGTATTGTGTTCAGCCAGATCTCACAAGCTATAGGGAAGGAGCTTTATTTGAATGAATAGCCACCAAGGACCACCAAAACACTGCAGGGAATGTGAATGGCATGCAATGGGGTAGCACTTCCAGCCAGGACTGCATCTGTGCCCTACTGTAGTGTAATTGGCTTGTACGTTTCTGGAAGTCTCTGAAGGTATGGAACTCTGATCTTTACCACTTGTGCTTTAAATTCCATTGTGACAACACAAAATGTCAACATTGTTAGCTAGTCCACCATTGCTGCTTAGCAGAACTATCCAGTTTCTGTATGAATGTGGCAGACCTTGGTATTATGAATGGAGTTAAGGTAGAGTACTACCTTTTTTCTATCCTGAACTTGCAGAGGAGACTTCCTGTCTGTCTGAAGGTTAGACAATTAGGTGTGCTGTCTGTTTGAATTTCAAAGTATTCGAGAGAAAAATAGTGTTTTGCTCACCACATTAGTCTTGGGTTACTACAATAAATTAACATCCAAGCTCTAACGCGGGTACTGACCTGTCGGTCTTAGGGATTTGTACTGCTACATATAACTGCAGTATCTGAATGCCTCCCATACAAAATAAATTGGCAAGTATCATAGAATGCTAGAACTTGAAATGACCTTGAAAGGTCCAGTCCCCTGCCCTCATAGCAGGATCAACTATCGTCTATCACCCTGATAGATGTCTGTCCAACCTGCTCTTAAACATCTCCAGTGATGGAGATTCCACAACCATCTTAGGCAATTTATTCCAGTGTTAAACCACCCTGACATGCAGGAAGTTTTTTCCTAATGCCCAACATAAACCTCCCTTGCTGCATTTTAAGCCCATTGCTTCTTGTCCTCTCCTCAGAGGCCAAGGAGAACAAATTTTCTCCCTGCTCCTTGTAACATCTTTTTAGATACTTGAAAACTGCTAGCATGTCCCCTCTAAAGTGGGAGCCTGATTCTTCTCTGTTTCTAAGCTCTACAAACGTTTACACTGGTACATTTGAGGAAATAAAAAAAATAAAAAGAACCCCCCAAATTTGCAGTTAAAAGGAAGTACCACAAATCATTTAGGTTCTGTGTAATCAAAACCAGAAGGGCTAAGTATGTTACTCTAAGTACCTAGGCTAATATATGGCAAATGCATTTGTATTGCAGATAAATGTGCACCTATTACAGAATAGATATGTGTATGCTAGTAAATCTAACTGCACAGATCCACAAGATAGAATATAAATTACACTAAATGGAAGAATAATCCAGCATAACGACTTTAAAAGGAGAAAGATAAAAAAGGCCCTCCAGCATCTCAAGTCAGTATGTGATCTACAAGTTTCAGTCTGCACACCTGCGTTCCCTATGCAATTTCAAATGTCTGTGATATTGATCTTCATTTTCCTGTCCTAAACTCTTTGAGAGAGAAAAATAAGTGCAGAACACACTTCATTTTTTTTAAAGTGAGTGAGCAACTCCTTGGAGTTCAGAGAACATAAACTCTGCCAGAAAAGGTATAACTTATAATGCAATTTCATGCAATTTAGAAAACACACTTTAAATGGTGAATTCTGAAAAAGCCCCACAACTGTAGCACATATTGTATGTTTACCAATGCACCTAGCATGGAGACATGAATAATCATTAGAAGTGGCAGAGAACAGAGCTGTTACACTTATCAGTTATAGCTGCATTTCAGTGAGAGAGCAAATATTTCTGAATGGAGAGATAGAGCAAGACATGTATGGTAATTTTTTTTTAGGGATTTCGAATCTTTTAGAACAAAAGGTACTGTATTATAGGTGGAGCTGGTAAAATCACTTCTTTTTATGGTTGCCTGACACTTTCCATTATATGATTGTAATGGGATTCACTCACTTCCGCAGTGCAGCCTTCTGGTTAGCCCAAGAATTAGCTCAGTTCATGGAAAGCGCCACCTTTTGGCCAATATCTCACCCATCAATGCTCTATCGTCTCCATCAGCTCTCTGTAGACCCATGTCGCTCTTTGGGCTGAGGGTATCAGCAGTCCTCAGTCCATACATCAGACACCATGGCCAACTGCAGCCTCAAAGTCTAGCCCCTTACCTCAGGGACAAGCTGCAGTCTGAGCGCGCCATGCTTCAGTGTGGCAAGGTGCAGTGCAATGGGGAAGGGAGGACCCAGGCCTACCCACTACTCTGGGTCCCAGCCCAGGAACTCTCTGGCAGCAATCTTGTCCTGCCCTCCTTCACACCCCTTAACTGCCCTCAGCGTACCCATGTCCACTTCCCCGTGACACTTGTACCTTCTTAACCTTTGTATCAAGGCCTAAGGCCTGTTAGGCATCAGGCTGGGGCTCCACTCCAGTTCACTTGAACCTGCCCCACACTGCTCTGTCTGAGGTACTTCTCACTGGAAACCAGTCCTTCCCCTTCACTGGTCAAGACCCAACTGCCCTCTGCTCTGTTGAGCAGCTCCTTATACCAGGGCTGCACCAGCCAGCAGCCCTTTGATTGGCCCCCTATGAGTCTCTCCCTGATTGGCTGGGTTCAAGGTCTATTAAAGCAATTCTAATGTTTCTGTGATTATGATTGTGGTGAAACAGAGAAACCCTCCACCAGCACAGGACAAATTAAGGAGAAGTTAAGGTCAACCTCCCTTTCCCCAAATAGTATACCTGCTGTCATTACCAGGACTGGGTAAGAAGAAAAAAAAAAGAGAGAGCCTGGCTTGGTTTTTGGATGACTGGTGAAGAGGTAGACTATAATCACCCTCCTGCCTGAGGTAAGGATAATTCGTCTTCTAGCCGAGGTAGCCACCAGGAACCAAACTCTGTCTTCCTAGCCAAAAGACAGAGAAAGAAACCTACAAGCACCCATCCTGAGAGAAATCTGGGATACCAAGCATAGAGACTTTATATGGTCCTGACCCTGCCAATATCATAGCTGTACCAGCTGAAGGATGCCACCCAGGGTCCAGAAGGAAGCAATACTGGAGATAAACCACCAGTCTTTGACTACAGGGTGACATGCTCCAAAGTGAAGAGGAAACAGTATGAAGTAGCCCAAGACACTGGATGTAGACTCTTTCCCTAGAAGGTCTTCTAATCAGGGTTGACTTACACAGAGCCCTGGGCTGAGATCTAGTGCAATAGGAGGGGCCTGGTCCTTAACTTTAAAACCAAGGCATCTGAACCACAAAAGCAGGCGGCAAGAAGCAAACTCCTCCAACCACGAAATTGAATGGCTCACCATGCTCCCTCCCCCCAACTAATTATAGTAACGTGATTGTCAGACTGTCTGGAGTTGCTCGTTTCCATGAATGCCAGTCTCAGAACAAACTATCAAGAAACAGGGCATAAACCCCAAACAGATTCCATGTTTTATATTTAGATTTCACCAACCACATGAAAAGTGTAAATGCCTCAAGCACTCTGATAATCTTTATGAGGCATCACAGACAGCGGCATTGGGCATTACAGTCTATCTTGCCATCCAGACCTGGCTTTTTGAAAATTGGTCCCTTACACCAAAAAATCACAAAAATATTCAGGTTACTCCCAGTAACAGAGGACCAGTCACTTATCCCAAGTAAAACCTATCTCACATCTCAAACCAAAAGACAACATGTGTAGTCAATCTCAGAATAAACTAACTAAAGGTTTATTACCTAGGAAAAAGAAAAGAAAGCCATTTAGCAGGTTAACACAGGTCAGCATAAATGAGCTACAAACTTACATTCAAAAGGTAATAGAAAGGTCTGTAAAAAGCAAGCTCTATTTGTCCTTTCAGAAGCAGCTACAGATCTTTGTTTGTTGGTTGTAAATGGCAGAAAGATAACATTTCTTCTTAGGCATTTTCATTCCCTTCCCCAGAGTTCAAAAGTAATGGAATGAGTGTTTGTGCATTATTTCCTCTTCATGGAGGTAGAAAGAGCAATCAAAACTTTTGTACACTGAAGTTCCACAAGTCTTGTTGAATATCTGTGGATGTTTTTTCTTGGGAAGGAGAGGACAATTCCTGTAGTAAATTAGGATTTCACAGTTGATAATGATTCTTTCCTGACTGTGTGCATTTCCAGTTTCATAGCAAGAACATTTATAGAGCAAATACTTACATTACCTTTTAACACAGGATACAGAGATTATAAGTGGGATTATTGCACACAGTAATTTACCACTATTTCATAAAGTCCAAACACTAAAAACCTTCTGATAAATTTAACATATTTTAACAATGCCATCACACAGGTAAGTCAGACTAGTTTCTAGTTATGCATTTGTTAGAGAAATTTTGGGGGTAAGGAATGTTTGTTACTGTGTGTTTGCACAATCTTGTTTAAGGCTTCTAGACTATAAAAATGCATTGATAACAGAAAAATATAGTGGTATTGTAAATAGTACTGTGATATACTTGATGCTCAATACTTGACTTTTTAAAGGCAGTTACTGTGTAATGCTGATTGGTCATCAAGATTTCATCCTTAAAGAAAAATGTACCAACAGCACATTCTCCCCAAGATGATGGGGAGGTAATTCAATAGTAAAGCTAGCCTTCCTCTAATACTTTAGCCAGGATGGAGCTAGTAGGGCAAAATTGTCAGTTTATCCTATTTTGACAGTTATCAAATGTGGCAGTTACAGCTACATTCAAATCTTTCCATAAGACTATTTTTTCCTTTTAATGTAATGAGAGATGAAAGATGTGAATAATTCCTGTGTGGCATTTCCATCATCCATCAGTGGTGCTTTTCTTATCAAAGTGACAGCACTCCCAGTGCTCCAGGACATCATGAAGAATTATTTACTGAAATAAACAGTATGTTAAAAGATACAAATATCCCACAATAACCCTTTAATGAGCATTTATTAGGAATTCAAAGAGAGATGGCACTAGTAAAACAAGAAAATGTCAGAGTACATAATCCAAAAAAATTGTGACCCAGTAATAACTGAATTCTTTCCATCCCACCCCTCCACCCAAGCAAACCCAAAAATACCGTATTTTCCGGCGTATAAGATGACTTTTGATGTTAAAAAACATCCCCCCAAAATCGGGGGTCGTCTTATATGCCGGGTATGCGGCTTTGCAAAGCCTCGGGGGAAGCTGCTGCGGCTTTGCTCCCGGTGCCTCTGGTCTGCTGGGGACCGTCTCCAGCAGACCAGGGACACTGGGAGCAAAGGAGGCAGAGGGGTGCTGGGGTGTAAGACGAAACCCTATCTTTTAACTAAAAAATTAGGGGGTCGTCTTATACGCCCAGTCGCCTTATACGCCGGAAAATACGGTAAGTTTTATTACTCAAAAATAATATTTTATAAACAGAATTTCTTGTGAACCATTGTCAGTTACTGGTAGAATGAAGACAACTGCTTGAAGGGACAACTGCGAATCAATGTTTTTTGACTGACTTGTTCTGTGGACTAAAATAATTATAAAAGGTAAAGAATATCTGACGAGCAGATACCAGTATCCTACTTACATGAAGCTGACTGCCTTTATCTCCTCAGCCCCTTCTATTGCACATAACTATCAATAGTAACTATGATAGATACATTGGTGACATGAATGGAATAATAAGGTGAAAAATCAGACCTGAAGGAATCATCTCTTTTTCTGTGTTTGTATGTGTTTTGTATGCTGCATTTTTTATTTGGTTTGGGGTTGTTGGTTTTTTCTCCATCTAATAGGTTTGTATATTACTATAATAAAAATGTTATATTAAAAAATGAATTCAGCTTTGGAAGTTCTTTGTCATTTGCCTCTCAGGATTTATTATACCTTTAGGGTAGGAGGTACCGTAGGCAGCTACCAAAGTTATATTTTTCCTGGGAAAGAATTGTTTAGTAACCTAAATATTTTGCATTATTTCCCAATGATTGTTTATTTTACCTGTACCCCCCACCTCCACACACACCTTCTCTTTTAATGTTGTAATGCAATACAAGTGATGCTTAGATAGCATAGCAGAGTCAGTTAATTTTCGGGAATTTTAATTAAGTGTAGTTTCAGTTGCAAAGTGTCAGTGCTAAGAATCAGGTTAGATGCTTAATTCACTGTCAACCTGTGCAGCACTATCAGGTGGGATGTACAGTCAACCAGTGGCACTCACCACAGTAAGATGTTACAAAGGCCAGAAAATATTTGGGTTAAAAATAGATAAATTCATGAAGACTAGGTCCACCAATTAGCCAAGATGGTGAGGAATACAGCCCTATGCTCTGAGTACCCCTATGACTATCACTAGCAAAATGTGAGACTGGATAGCAGCGGAAGGTAATTTGGTTCCTCTGAAGCATCTGACACCAGTTGCTATTGGAAGACTGGATACTGGGCTAGATGGACTAGTATTCTGAGCCAGTATGATCATTTTTATGGGAGTGATTAAAAAAATCTGCTAATAATGAGGCAGACTACATAGATATATGCATGTTAAAGGTAAAGCTACATAATGATGCCTATAGGTAAGGTTGCAATAAGATTTAATTTAAAAGATTTCATTACATTTTTCCACCATTTGAAGCTTTCTCAAATATTTACCTTTTGATCTGAAGTTTTCCAATTTTGTTCTCCATCTAAGGATGAAATGTTGGGGAAGAAAACAGTTGTATTCAGCTAGTAAGTGTGTACAACTAAATGTATTTCTGCAATTATAAAAAATGGCTTGCACCTTCTTTTGGGCAGCCCTAGCCACCCACAGGTCTAGAATATGATTGAAATTTGGGTCAGATAGATCATTGGGTGGCATCTGTCTTGGAGATATGATGAAAAACCCTATTCTTTTGGTCAAATTATCAGGCTATTTTAAGATATTCTTTGAGACCGTGCATTCATTTGTTTTTAATCACACACTTTTTTATTTTAACTAACATTCTATTGGCACTGAACACGTGTGCACAGGTATTGAGTGATCTCATTTAACACTTCAATTTGAAAAATGTAAAAAATGCTCACATTATGAAAGCACTGTGAGATCTATGGAGAAAAAGCATTGTAAAAGTGCTATTAGTGGTAATACAGGTTATACCTCCCAAAAATGAAATTCTCTGATCCGGCAACATCTATGGTACAGCAGGACCATGGTTGTTCCTTGATCAGAGAACCCTGGTAGCCTAGTGGCAGGGGGCAATCCAGGAGGGGTTGGGCTGAAGCAGTGGGATGGGGCAGGAGCTGGGACTGGCAGAAGCCCCCAGCAGTGGGGCTGGAGCTGGAAGAAGCCCTCAGCAACTCCCGACAGCCTGCAGCACTAGGACTGGAGCCAGAGCCCGGGCAGCCCATAGAAGCAGGGCCACAGCCTCTGGGCTGCCATGGGGCAGGAGGTTGCACTCTTGACAGCCCGCAGCAGTGGGACCTGGGTCGGGGCTGGCGGCAGCTCCAGAAACCCACAGCAGCGCGGGACTAGAGCCCTCGACCGCCCTCGGAAGTGTGCCCAGAGCCTGCAGGCTGCTGCGGGGCTGGGACCAGAGCCCCGTACGCCAGTCCAGGGCCAGAACCAGTCCCTGGCAGCCTGTGTCAGTGCGGGCTGCTGGATCTCAGCAGGTAGTCAGCAGGGTCAACAACATAGCAGGCAGCCTGGCAGTGGCTGGAGGTAGTCTCCCCATCACCACTCTCTCCCCAGCTGGGGGATATGGCAGAGAACCTTCTCTAGTGCAGCAAATTCCCTGGTTCAGGACCTGACGGGTCCCAAGGGTGCTGGATAAGAGATGTCCAACCGGTAGTATTTATTTCTATTTGTCATTCATTATGTAGTCTCTCAAAGTGCTACATTACAAAGTATAAATTACACTGACATATCATTTCAGCCACCTTTATACTACTAGAACAATGTAAAAAGTAGACTGTGTAAATGAAAATCGGTATCTCTGTTGACAGAAGTGCAACAATTTATAGAATAGTGAAGAGAAGTGAAGGATAGATTATATAAAAAACTAAATCATCACTGTAGATATTTAAAATACTGTACCATGCAGAAAGTAAAGTCATGATGCATAAAGGAAAAAAACAGAACACAAAATTTCAGGATAACATAGATGATGATTCCAGGACAGTTATTTTCCAGTGAGTAGATATCTTCCCTTCCTTGCTGTCAGGGAGAGAATGTCAATGGAAAGATTCATTTCCATAACCCAGGGAGGACATTGGTAAAATGAGTCTTTGTTGCCTCAATTCTTGTTGAAACTGATGCAGACAAATCACATGTTCTCTGGAACTACTAACGGATCCCAACTTTTTGGGAACCCATCTCTAGAAGCTTACAGAACCCCTTCAACACGCAAGCAGATAATGATCCAGATAATCGAATTCTATGACACTCCCCCATAAAAGAAAAACAAAAATATTTTTTCAGAATACTAAACAGCACAGCAAGGAAATGCATCATCACACTTAAGCAAACATGAGAAAACCCTGCAGTGATAATGTGGATAAACAAAGCAAAGACAAATGAGATATGGGTCCCAGCAGGCATGTCAATTTGGAAAGCACAGCACTCTATCTAGCCAATGAGCTATTTGTAATACTCAAGAAATAAAGACAGACAATGACCCGGAAATAAAACTACAACTTGCCATACTTTTAAAGATGTGAGGGAATTTTTTTTACTGTGAAGTGATATTAACTGTCATTAATGTTGAAACCGGCTTTCATTCCTTTAGTGTTTCCTCTTGCCCAAAAAGAATCACAGAACCATAGAATTGTAAGGTACCACAAGAGGTCATCAAGTCCAGTCCCCTTCACTCATTGCAGGACCAAGCACCATAGACCATCTCTGACAAGTGTCTGTCTAACCTGCTCTTAACCCCGCCTCCCCCCCAATGGAGACTCCAGAACCTTCCTAGCAGTCAGTGACTGATAGGATGAATACAACTGCTTCAAGGGAGAAGTGCAATCAGTATTTTTGACTATCATATTCTATGGACAAAAATAATAATAAAGGGCAAAGAAAATCTGGAGAACAGATATTAGTACCATACTTATGAGAAGCTGACTGCATTTATCACCTCGCCCCCATCTATTGCATGTAACCATCAATAGTAACTATGATAGACATTTTAACAGAAGCCAGTCAGTCTCAAAGGTAGCCTGAGGGTGCAGGCGGCTCCTGAACAGCCCTCTTTCTGTCCTGTTGCACCACAGCAGGTTAATTTCACAAATCTGACAAAAATTATGACTCAAATCATTTGGGAGAAAGATCTGAATCAGAATGATAATTCTGCACAGTTTAGGAATACTTTACATCTTAAAACCCACAACTAGCTCGTCAGCCTGACTTCAATCCCAGGCAAGATATTGGAGCTGTAGGCCTTGCTGAAACCCTAGGCATAACTAAGAGTTTGAGCCAAAGGCTGTGAACAAGAATAACACCACACTGGATCAGGGTGGGCAAACTGCAGCCTGCAGGCTGCATCTGGCCCACCAGACATTTTTCTTCAGCCTTCAAGTTCCTGCCAACGAGTGAGGTCAGCAGCTTGCTCTGCTCTGGCACAATAGCCAGGGAGGAAAGACTTTTCCTGTTCCCAGCATCTCATGGCCCTGGAAGCAAGTGCAGTCAGGTGACTCCCCACTCTGCCCTTGCCCCAATTGCCAGCTCTGCAGCTCCCATTGGCACAGAGCCACCTGGCCATACCTCCATGTAGGAGCTGGATGGGGACATGCTGCTGCTTCTTGAAGTTGTTCCAGGTCAACATCCACCTGGAATCTGAACCTCCTGAACTCCCTAGTGCCCCACCTTTCTGTCCTAGCCCTGATTCCCTTCCTGCCCTCTAAACCCTTTGATCCTAGCATAAAGCACCTTCCTTCACTCACAGCTTCTCTTCTCTAGCCCACCCTAGAGCCCATTCCGCCAGCTGGAGACCTTACACCTTCCTGCATCCCAACATTCTGCACCAGTCCAGACTTCCCACCTGCATCATGAACTCCTCATTTCTGGCTCCATTCCAGAGCCCATACCCTTAGCTGGAACCTTCACCCCACACACATACTCCAACTCCCAATTTTGTGAGCATACATGGCCTACCACACAATTTGCATACTGAGATGCAGTCCTCAGACAAAAAAGTTTACCCCAGCACTAGGTATTGGCTTACCAAGCAAGCACATTCCTGATCCAAGAGAAGATTGCCCCAAAACACACAGATCTCCCAAGTAATTACATAAACACATTCTTAAGAGAGCGAGTATAGGAGCACACTGACCCCTTGTAAAATAAGAATGGGATGAAAGGATCATAGGCAAGGATGTTTTGTTTGAATTAGCAGGCACAAGGTATGGTAACTAACTATATCGGAGGCGGGGGTAATATAATACATAACTTGTTTCTATCAAGGTATAAGAGGAGAAGTCATAGGAGGGCCACCTTTGTCAAACCAAGGGGACAGCACCCTGGTGTGCTAACTCACCTGGTACCATTGTCCCAGACTTACATCTGTTAGTGTACCTATAAGCTTCTATGGGGCACTTAACATTGTGCTTTGTTGTCAATACATCAGGCCAAGCACCTTCACCAATGGATCTGATCTTTGGTCTGTCTTATAACATCAAGGTCTGCTGCATTAACATGCTCCACAATCTGCCAGTGCAGCTGATGTTGGAGTTCCAAGAACAGTAACAACACTGCCACAGCAGCAACATTTCAACAGGAAAATCTGATATGAAACTCAATTAATAAAAAATGAATAGAGTGTAATGTAATTCACGCAAATCAATATGGGTTTATGGATAATAGATTCTATCAAACTAACTTGATATCTTTCTTGCTGAGATCACAGGTTTGGTTGACAAAGGAAATAATGTTGATATAATATACTTAGGCTTCTATAAGAGGTTTGACAGCATACCACACAACGTTTTTATTATAATAGTTGAATATAAAATTGACATAACACACATTACATGGCTTAAAAACTGATAGATATCAAAATGCAACTGTAAATGGGAAATTGTGAGTGAGGGAGAGAGGTGTTTCCAGTGGTGCTCTGGGAATACACTAATTAACCTTTTTATCAATGACCCAGAAGAAAACATAAAATCATCACTGATATAATTTGCAGATGACACAAAAAATCAAGGCAGTAGAAAATAATGAAGAGGACAGATCATTGATTCAGGGTGATCTGGATCACATGGTAAAGTTGGAACAAGAAAACAATATGCATTTTAATACAGCTAAAATGCAAATGAAAAAATCTAGGAACATGGAATGTTTAGGCCAGTGTTTCTTAAGACCAAGGAACACCAAACAATATTAAACAATATTATTTTAATGAGGAACACCAAGGATTTTTTGTTGATCAAAAAAAAACGGAGGAGGGAGGGGGGAAGAAGGGAGGGGAAGGGCCAGGGGGGAAGTTATTGAGAGAAAAATAAAGTAAAAAGGTCACCTGCCCCTTTAAAGGTTTAAAGGCAGCCATTTTGAATTCTGTTGTTCTCCGCAGCACACCAGTGTGCCACAGAACACAGTTTAAGAAACACTGGTTTAGGCCATACTTGAACTATGGGAGGCTCTACCTTGGGGATCAGTGACTTGAAAAGAATTTATGGTTATGGTGGATGATCAGTTGAACATAAACTCTCAAGATTTGCTACACTACTAAATTTTGCCATGAAGCCAAAGTCCATTATTCATAAAGTCTGGGTGACCCCTCACCCCGTGCATATCCTTCATAGTTCCTATGTCCTTTCATCAATATTGTAATAATAATAATAATAATAATAATAATCTATTATCACATGTACTCAACACACATTCCAACCAAAACAACAAAACTCAGAAGATGGGATTATGGGTGAATATTGTAATTCATATAAATGAGTTTAACCAGAGCTGACTTTTCCCCCAACACAAAGAGCAGATAACTCCATTCCTCTAGGACTTCTAGCCTGAGGCTTACAAGTGCATAGTACAGAAATGACAGCATGGTATATTCTAAAGGTTTTATGAGCATGAGTTTGAAAATCTTTCAAAGCTGCAAGTGAGATTTACAGATTATCCCAAAAGCGTGTCAATGAAACCTTTACACCATATCAGATCTCCATGTAAATTATTGCACCTAAAGAGTTTTAAAAAATGTCATTGGAACTATTTCTTTTATCCCTCCATCTGTAAACCAGGGTACTTTAGCTCAATGAGTAATGCAATCTTGTTCAATGTAAAAAAAAAATACCTCACCACACCATCATTTCAGCCAAGTACCACATAATGAGGAGAATGGGGAGAGAAAGGAAGTAAACTGTCCTGGGTTACAGTTTTGGTGTAAATGTTCACAGTATAACTTATTGTATTTGAATTATTTCCCCCCATTCTATCCTAAGTAATTCGCTTGGGTTGACCTGAAAAAAATTCTTCTTTCTGTTGCAGTATTCAGGAATCTTTTACATCTTTATCTCATCTGTTCATAATAAATGTTACTCAATTTGAGCAATTAAAAAAATCAAAAGTGCAACATAACTAAATCCTAAGAATAAAATACCTGTGTTGTCATCTCACAATTTTATCAGAAATCTCATGATATTTGATAGTTACCTTAAAGCCGAACTCCTTGTTTAATATGATGAAAGTAGAGCAGCCTCATCTTTCATTTATCAAAAAATAAGTTTCTACTCCTTGTGGTTATGAAGAAAAAAAACAACAACCCAGAAAATATAAACCTTGCAGGATTAAAAATCAGAAGACAAAGAGACATTGGTTATTTTAAAGATTCTGTGATTTTTAAGACAACATTATTATTTTTGCGCTCTAACTCATGGTTTTTGATCTCTTGAGGTTGACAGTACTGAAACAAGAATTTTTGTACTGTTTATATGTTTGAATAGTTTTACATAGACATTGCTATTTATTTCTATTATGGTAGCAGACAGGACTCTACAATGAGGATCTGAAACTTTAGTTCTGTACAACTAGAGTAAAAGATGATGTCTCTCCTAGAGAGTTTAATAACTTTGGAAAATCATATCTTCTTTGAAACATTATTATAGAGGCAGTAGGAGTTGTTAGCAGAGAACAGTATTATTTCAGCTTTTGGGGATATTCACTTACTATGCATCAAAGTCAAAATTTGAACCACTTAGTAATAGTCAACAGTACATTTCCTGAGAAAGTATGTCTGACTGACTGTTTCTTAAACAGGGAATGGTTGAATATATAATAAAAATTACAATAACTTTCTCTCTCAGCCCACAGTCATTCATAGAAGACTTAATTATAAATACAGCTGATAAGCAATCATATATCAAAAATATAATGTATTAAAACTATAGATTTTATTATGATTCTCTTGTATAAGCTTTCTTCTTCAATGTATATTGTAAAATACAACTTAATTCAGTCAAAGAAATTCGATCATCAAAGAGGTCTAAATTAGAATTGGGAAGAAACAAATCATGTCACTAAAGGCAATATCACAGATTAGCAACCAGAAGATTAATTTACTCTTCAGTCCTCTTCCGAGTAAGGCAGGCGTACAGATGTACAAACTCCTTAGTTTAGCTTTTCAGAAAGACCCTTGAATGAGCTGATGATTTTACCTGAACCTGACAAGGGCAGCATGGAGAGCTCTATTCATGAGAAACTGTCAGGTTGGATAAGAATCATGTATATTCCATTATGTATCATATACTCAAGCTCTCTTATCTATATATCTTATGTGCACCTTTTGTAAATTAATTCTAACAAATTTATGAAGCAAGACAAATCATAGGACTGGAAGGCACCTCAAGAGGTCATTAAATTCAGTCCTCTGCATTCATGGCAGGACCAAGCACCATCTAAACCATCCTTGATGAGTGTTTGTCTACATGCTCTTAAAAATCTTCAATGATAGAGATTCCCTGGGCAATTTATTCCAGTGCTTAGCCACCCTGAGAGGAAGATTTTCTTAATGTCCAACTTAAAACATCCCTTGCTGCAATTTAAGCCCATTGCTTCTTGTCCTATCATCAGGGATTAAGGAGAATAATTAAATTAATTTACATAATATATTGCAATCTTTATGGCATGCTCTGTGCCTACAAATAATGCAATAAGCTACAGTTTTACAGTGACATGGTTTTACATGGAGCATATTCTGTAAACAGACTGGGAGCATTTGCAGCTTGTCCAGTTCAACAGCTGGTAGACAAAAGAAATAAGTGAGGTTGAAATATTCATATTGTGTTTTAAGATTCATGTCTGCCTACAGATAAAGAATACTGTGCTTATAGTTGCAATCAGTGAGTATTGGGACTTCTTAGAACATATTAGAAGGGGGCAACGATTTTCAAACAAGAGGCTGTAAACAGAAAATACAGAGAAATTAAAATGCTTTAATATATCAAGACAATAATAAATGTAATAAAACAAAAGGTTAAGATGATTCATTTTAATTGAAATTTTACTTTGAAAAACAGCTGTCAAACTGTATTATTGGGTTCCTTATTTATTGCGTCTCAATGATTTCCATATCAAAAGTGCTCAGTTTGTCACCACAAAGATGTTTTGCTAGCTGCAAAATCTACCTAACATCTGAAAATCAGCCTAGAGTTTCATTCTCTCTCAAGCACCAGTACCATTAACAAAGAGTTTGCAGATCAAACTCTGCCAAAGTAACTCACATACAATTTGTTTGTGAAATTATCCCCTAAGCCATACTGTGAAATCTCATGACACTCATTAAGGTGGACAGTGAGAACTGTTGGGAACTTAGAAAACAATCCTGTTGTTGCTATAAAAGAAGCACAACAAACTAGTTCACTCTCAGCTGTGTTTGCCCTTCAAAACTAACAAGAGTAAGAAGAAATAACAATTTAGTTTTGTCTCCAAACATATGACTCTGTAAACACAGAGCCAAATTCAGCCCTTCCCAGAGGCCAGCCTAATATGGCTGTGCAACATTTAAATCCTCCTCATGGTATCCAAATAGGACTTGAGAGGGCATAAGGTACATCAGGGCCTTAATATGCACCAGTAAAATTGACCCCTACGTAGGGGTCAATTTCACTCATGAGAAGCAGATCTGTTCAGTAAGAAGCAGCTGTTATTATCTAATCACTTTTCAGAAAACATCTGCACTTTTGTATTACAAAAGGATCAGTGACAATGAAAATAATTGGAAGAACCAACCACATGATGTTCTGCAAAGTGTGTGCTTTCTCAAGAGCAAGTTTAGCACTTAGGTCAGTGGTGGGCAATAATTTTTGATGGGGACCCACCACAAGAATTTGGTAAATGGTCAAGGGCCACCCTCTTCCATTAGATTAATGGAGGAGGTGAGGGGGTCTGGGGTGGAGGCTGGGTGCAGAAGGGAACTTGGGGTAATGGATTGGGGTGTGGTATCTGGGGTGCAGGGTCTGGGAGGAGAGTGTGACCTGGGGTAGGGGTGCAGGGGTTTGGATTGTGACCTGGGACAAGGGATTGGGGTGCACTGTCTGGGAGGGTATGAGTGCAGGAGAGGATTCTGGCCCGGGGGAGGGGTATAGGAGAAGGGAGTGCAGGGTGTGGGATGGAGTTGGTGCAGGAGTGCAGGAGGAGGTGTGGGGATTTGGGTTGTGTCAGGGGCAGCAGATTGGGGTGCAAGGTCTAAGAGGGGTTTGTGACCTGGTGCGGGTGTAGGAAAGGATGCAATGTCTGGGAAGGTGTATGGAGGCTGAAGATTTTGGTTACATGGGGTAGGGAGGCAGAAGGGGATCAGAGGGTTGGGGGACAGTGACGCTGGGATGCCAGAGACAAACTCTGGCTAGGAGACCTTACCTGGCTCCCAGCCAGCAGCCCAGGAGGTTCCTTAGCCATGGTTCCTGCCTTCCAGCCCCTGTACATTCTCAGGGGAGTGGCAGGAGCCATGTTTACTGCTGTGATGAGAGGGATGAGAGAGGAGGGGCAATTCACATGCTGCCTGTCCTGCAAACAGGCAGCTGCTATTGGTCGAAATCGGCCAAAGGGAGCTATAGGGGGCAGGAGCAGCATGAGAACACTGTCTCCCCTCCTTCCAAGCTCTCAGTGTTCAGAAACACACACGTGGCCCTGCACCCGGCTTTCTGGAGTGCCGAGCAGGGGCAGGGCAGGCAGGGAGCTGGCTGAAGCTATCACGGGCTGGATCAAGCCCACAGATCATCTTTTGTCCAGCTGGACTTAGATCATAAAACTAGTACTCTACATTATAAACCACGATGACCATCACTGCCTCTGTAGTCTTAATTACTCCTTGGCAGCTAAAGTAGACAGGAGAGTTAATCGCTGACTTTACTCAGGAAATTATATATAACTATGTAGATTTGGGTGAAAATGTACTGCAATTTTGATTTTTTGGGGAAAAATTGTTGACCATTGTATAAACTCACCAAACTCTAGCCTTAAATATGGCCTTAAAATACAAATATTTTAAATTAACATGTAAGAAAACTTAATTTTTACCAGATCTATATAGCTCCTCTTTCTGTTCATTACTCTAAATTATTCAGTGAATAGTCTGAAAACATATTTTAAATTAAGGATTAATTTGCAATCTATTTGGTATAACTTTTCATGAATTAATTATTAGTTTCAAAAATTAGTTATTCATAATCAGCTATTCATGCAGATTGATTGATCACCAAAAGCATTATACTTGTTTTTGTTTCCTGAAAAAAAGTCTTTACAATTCTTCTTAGTGCAGCCCTGTCCAAATAAACATGCAAATATATTTATACAATTATTTTCAGTACTTTGTTTTTGGTGAACACTACAGAGAACAAAAATTAGGCCCTACAAATGTCAATGGAAATTACTAAAAGGAGTTGCAAATATCACTCGCATGTATGTTTCAGTCTCCTCCACCCCATTTCCCCAGCTATTCTATCTGGAATAAAAACATGTTGGGGATTTCAGTCAGAGCACCTGATTCTCCAGTGCCTTGCACGTTACGGTGTGAATGCAAATTCAATGTAAAATGTCCCCCCCCCCCCCCTCAGAGCCGGGAGTATTTTAGCCTACTTTTCACAAGTATAAATTATTTTGCCAAGGTGAATGGTGGCATGCTATCTGGAATGGCTCATGACTGCATGTGCTCATCTTAAGGCAGACCATCGGAAACAGGAGAGACACCCCAAACTGGTGCCATGTTTCATAACTAGGTACCTCCAAGCCTGTAACAAATGTGAATGCCTAGACTAACACAATAGTCCTACTACAGAGTCTCATGGTACGTCTAGACTACATGCCTCTGTCGCCAGAGGCATGTAGATTAGGCTACCAGGCATAGTAAAATGAAGCGGCGATTTAAATAATCGCCGCTTCATTTAAATTTACATGGGATGAGGTATACCTGGGTGGTCGACAAATACCTTTGATGTCGCCACCCGCGCGTCCAGACTATCGCGCTGAGCCGACAAACAGCTGATCAGCTGTTTGTCGGCTCAGCGCGGCAGCCATGTAAATTTAAATAAAGCGGCGATTATTTAAATCGCCGCTTCATTTTACTATGTCTGATAACCTAATCTACATGCCTCTGGCGACAGAGGCATGTAGTCTAGACGTACCCTCAGACAGCCACCTTAAACTCTCCAGTCTGTCTTGCCACCCAGAGAAATTCTACTTAGTGATAAATCACATACAAAAGTGACATACAATATTCTAATAGCTTCCAGTCCCAAAAGGCCAGTTATAGGTGACCCCCGACTTATGACCGCCCGACTTACAAACCCCCTGCATTTACAACCATTTTTTTCAGGTGAGATAGCTCCTAAAATCCCCCTAATTTATGTCCGCAGCTCGCATTTATGATGGCGTACGATTCAGACTTCATGCATCATCCCAAACCAGGAAATGCACAAGGTCAGTCAGACATATGAGAACCTCTTTAACCTACAGTTAATAGAAACTCAGTGTACAGCCACTTGGACACATACAGTTGCCTCAAAGTCCATGCCTTCAAAGGGGATAAATGATTTTCTGCTGAGATAAATGATAGTCTTTTATAAATAAGCAAAAATATGGCTTCGTTTAATCCCAAACAATCTAAATACAGTGTTTGAACACTTTGAGGTACCTTTACCTATAGATCTTAGTAGATCATCATCTGGCATTTAAGTTTTTGTCCCAAATAGATCAGGCTCAGTCTGAACCTACAGATCTAGCTGAGGTTTGTTCCTCAATGGCTGAAAAGTGATGACAATAAAAGAATAACTGCTGGAATATTTCAGCAGCAAGAGATTATTTATCATAGAGGCCAACAACACTAAAGACCTAACTATGCCCTTTATTTCATGGCTAACACACGATTAACTTCAATGGGAATTACAGCTAGGGAACCAAGGGTAGACTAGGACTCTAAGATTTTTTTAATCAATACAGTATACAGGCAGTCCCCAGGTTACGTACAAGATAGGGCCTATAGGTTTGTTCTTAAGTTGAATTTGTATGTAAGTTGGAACTGGCTCCAGATTCAGCTGCTGCTGCTGCTGAAACTGACCAGGGGCTGACTACAGGAAGCTGGAGGCAGAATTGCTCTGCCCCCAGCTTCCTGGAATCAGCCACTGATCAGTTTCAACAGCAGCTGAATCTCGAGCCTGGGACAGAACAGCTGGGCTGCCAGGTAGGTCCCTGCAGGACCAACCCGGCAGCACCCCAGCCGCTCTACCCCAGGGTCCACAACAAAAGCCTGGTCTGCTGGGGGGGGGGCGCGCACTAGCTGTGCCTCCCCTCCCCCTAGCAGACAAGGGACACGGGGAGCAAAGCTGCAGCGGCGGCGGGGTGCCGCGCCTCTGAGGCTTTGCTCTGGCAAAGCCTCAGAGGCACGGGACCCCGCCGCCACTGCGGATTTGCTCCGGGTGTCCCTGGTCTGCTGGAGATGGTCCCCAGCAGACCAGAGGCACCGGGAGCAAAGCGGCAGCGGCAGCGGCAGCGGCAGCGGGGTGGCACGCCTCTGAGGCTTTGCTCTATCCCTGTCCCTCTGCCCTGGCCACAGAGCTCCAGCACCAGCTCTGAGCCAGGCAGCTGAAGAGCTTTGCCCCTGCCATGCAGCTCTGGCCATGGCAGCAGCAGGGGCTGGCTGGAGCCCTAGCCCAATGGCAGAATGGCTACAAAGAGAGGGACCTTCCCTGGTCTGACAAATCCCTTCGCTTGGGACCAGTGAGGTCCCAAAGGTGCTGGACCAGTGAGGTCCAACCTGTAGCAAAGTTCCAACATTTTCCTCCCCAAATCCCCCACAAACTACTCCATAAATCAGTCCCTACCCAAGAAAATCCCTCCAGATTTAGCTTCATCCACATGTAGCTAAAATGTAGCTTTATGCAATGTAATGTGCCTCAGTGTACCTTACCGGCCATCTTTCTGACTTGCAGACAGGAACAGTCTAATGCGGTTGGTAAAGATGCATTAAGCAGGCTGTTTGTTTGTTTTTAATGCTAAGGCAGGAATAGACCTTTGTGGTCAGCATTTTTTTAGGTTTAAAATTAGCCTTACGAAATAAGTAAAAGTGTGATGGTTTTTTAAAAATTATAATTTGATGTTCCTGCTTAAATGTTCATATTGTTTGTGTGTGACACAGAAATCAACTCCATTTTGTGTGTGTGAATGAGGAATGTGTGTTAGAAGATAAGTGGGAAGGACATCACCAGACCGGATGTTCTAGGGAGAAGCCAAGGATAGATGCAACAGTACCAGGAGATTGCTGTATACCTCTATCGAGACGTGGATGAAGGCCAGACTGATGACTCTAAAAGATAAGGCAAGCACCTTTCAGCTAGGACAAGGTAGCTGTGATATGAGAAGAACGACTTAAGAAAACAAGCACTCGTCAATGGGGATTGATTACAGCATGACGGTGCGAGACTTACTGATCCCAATGAAGGAAACTACTATAAAAAGGGGCTGCTTTGCCATGGTTTTGGGATTCCATCCTACCAAGACTTCCCCCGGAGCATCGTGTCATGACCGGTAGAGCTCCACTCCTCCCTACCTATGATTTATCTGGCTGGATACAATAGCAATGAGGATCCTGGACTGGAAATAATAAACATCAACTGGTAGGACAGAGGTGTGTGTGTGTGTGTGTGTGTGTGCGCGCACACACTAGCTGCTCTAGTATTCTATTCTTTATAGATATATCATATTGCCTCTTCCCTAAATAGATCCTGTGCCCTTCTTATAAGCATAACACACATCCCTGAAGGGGCTGAGTGACAGCTGGCAGATGCTTCCGAGGGCTGGCTAAGGTGGTGGGTGCCAGCCAGCGGTTGCTTGCTGGGCACTTGCAGTCCCCTTGTGGTCATGCCTGTCCCTGTGCCATCTCAGCCCTTCCTTTCTACCCATATCCCATTATTCTGACACTACCAAACCCTGAGCTTACTTAGTTATGATAAAAGGAAGCTGCATACCAAATATGGTGGTCCTATCTCTTACCATTTAGGTGGAGAATAGACAGACTCACAGATGGAAGGAAGGCTGGATAGGCGCACATTTCTAAAATATATAGTAAGATTTTTTGGGGAGGGGGATTTTATTTTAGACAAATAATTATCAAAACAGTTCACTCATCTGTGCTAAACACCTTGGACCTGATCCAAAGCCCTTTGAAGCCAATGAGAATCTTATCACTGACTTCAGAGGGTTTTAGCTTAGACTCCTGATTTTGACAGTGTCTGATCTGATTCCTAATCTCAAGTGAATTCCTTAACAGCATGACTATATAGCACAATAAATACCAACCATTCCATGACAGAGCTGCATATCCGTATGTCCCTCATTTTAATCTATTTTGATAATCACAAATCACAGTTTACCATTGTTTTTAACATCTGCTCCCATGAAAACACCATCTTTCTCAAAGCTCTTTTGAAATCCAGTGGGAAGTGGTATAATGCAGTAAATATGAAGATTTAGAGAGAGAGCACTGAAGTATAAATATGCTAATAATGCCATAGATCAAGTTAATGCAATGCTTGCTTCTGATACTGAGGTATTAAAAGGAGTAAATTCCCTTTATGTTGTTATAATGGGGCAAATGCATCAATATAATCTCGCCTCAATTGTACGATTAACCATAGACATTTTACTACTTCAACCTCTCCAGCATAGTTTAAGCTTTGTGTTTTCATGTTTTTCAGACTCATGTTCACTTTACTACTTTTCTGTGGATGAGTTATTGTTGCTGTCTCTTGGAAACATAATATTTTATTTATATGCAAGAGACTCTGTTACAATATCTTGGAACAAGGCCTGATTTTGTCAAGTAGTTGATTTAAAGGATTTGCATTCCTAAACATTTTGTATGCATTTTAATGCACTTAAATAAGAAAACCATCTGTGCATTTCTTCCTTTATTTGAAACTATGCTTGGCAAACAATCATTACAATTATAAGCAACATACCATTAACCATATGGTTAAATGACAACATATTTACTTATTTCAAGATCCATTCACTTGAAAGCATTGGAGTTTTTAACACTAAAATTCATAAATCAGAGTTTTACATAATATAGGATGCCCACTTTTGCAATAAGGCTGGTGTGCCTCAGGGAAAAATATGCTATCTTTGTATGTATATGTTTGGAATTATGCAAAATGTCTGTTGTTTCCCTCACCACTGAATAGATAATCTCTCTCACCTGGGCCACTGTCACAGAATCCATTTCACAATGGCCTGACAATTCCTCACAAGAAGCATGAGAAACATGTGCTGTGTTGTTTGTTTCCTTACAATGAGTGAAGGTGGACTTTATTATTATTAACTATTGTAGTACCTAATGGCCTGTAATGGGATCAGGGCCCCATTGTGTTAGACACTGTATAAATGCACTGACAGAAACTATCCCTGCCACACAGATTGTAATAGGCATGGATGAATATCACTATTCCATGTTATGGTGGAGGAACTGATAAATTAAATAACTTAGGTGGACCCATTCCAGGCATCCTCCTTTTCTGTTCTATTACGGGAAATGGCAAAATGCAATTTTATTCTGAGAAGTGACTGCAAACAGGGCATTGTGGGTTTCCATGTTGCTTTTCAACGCTTGAACAAATATGCTTGTTTGCAAGTAAAAAGTTGGCTTTGTTTAGTTGGTAAATGTGCACTCACTATCTGGGATATGAAAACTGAGCTGGGTTCTTTCTGGTTCAGGCATCACTGCTAATTAAAATTCATCAATTAACAGTTTTGTAGGTGATTCATGAGGTGGAAATACATTCCAGAACACTCCCTCAAAACTTTATTTTCTCTACAGGACTAACAGGAGAAGTGTAACCCATATGCCTCTAGGGAGATATCTTTTTAAGAGACACATTGCGGGGAAGGTAGCAGTGAGTTGTGTCCCAGTCCTTGTTGCTAGGTAGATTTGGCACTCTACATCCAGAAGCTCCAAGGACTGGGTGTGGCAGTTTGGGGTCTGCTCTAATGGGCCCCATGTTGCTGGTGTCAGACTCCATAATGGAAAGTGAGGACAGCTACTTTGCAGGAGCCGTGTGCCCTGTGTGAGGAGGAAGAAGCCGAGTCCAGGAGCAGAAAGCAGGCAGCTTTCCCTAACTCTGAAACATTTTACAGTAGGCTGGTGATATTATTTACCCTCCAACAGGGAATCATGGGAAATGTTAATTATAGCCGGGGCAATTGAGAGGGAAAATTTCGTCTATTTTAATTGTATTCCTTGAATGCTATTTTAATTTGAGCCAAACTATTTTAATTAAATTTTCTCAACTAGTATTATTCACAAACTTCTTTAAATGTAGTTTTGGGGAAAGAGACATGTTTTGTACTTTCTTGTAAGAGAGTGTGGGTTTTTTTAAGCTAGACACAAAGCTGAGTGATTATGTTTATGTATAAACTAGAAGATTTACCAGGCATTGTTTGGGTCCTTAATTTTTTTTTCAAAATAAAATAAAAATGTACGTGTTTCATTTAAATCGGTGCTCTGGGGTGGGACTGGGGATGAGAGGTTCAAAATGCAGGCTGCCCCAAGAGAGAAAGGATTACCCTAGCCCTTTCTCACCACAGCAGCTTGGGGGCAAGTACGAAGTACCTCTGCGTGGTCACAGCAGCTCCAATAGACACAGATGGGGAAGGGTGCATGTCCCCTGGCTTGGGCAGGTCCAGGTTCATCTGCCCTGCCCCCCTCCCTCCCATTGCTCTCCATCCAGAATGAGGAACTCAGCAAACTGTGCACTTTTCCCTCAGTCCCCGATGAAAGGGAACAGCTAACAATGTTCTTATTAGAATTGGGGGGGGGGAGGGGGAGCTTCACTTATTTTAGTATAATCTGCACCACTTAGCTGTGTGTATAAGTCACCCCCCTAAGTGACATAAGTTACACTGACTTGAGCGCTGATGTGGACAGCACTATGCTGGCAAGAGACATTCTCCCGCTAACATAGCTACCGCCTCTTGCCCCAGTGGATTTATTATGCTGGTGAGAGGAATCTTTTCTGTTTGCACAGGATGTCTTCATGAGATGTGCTACACCTGCACAGCTGTACTGGTCCAGCTCCTGACTAGCCGATTGTAGACTAAGAGGTATAGCTCTGAATAAATACAGGGATCTGCGTAACATTTTTTTTAATTAAGCTCTCCCTGGGCAATGCGTTAGAAAAAATTACCGAGAGAAATTTGGACACAAACATTTTGGATAGGACAACATTAAATAAAATGTCAATCAAACAGCTCTGTCTGTCATTTGTCAGCATGGCTGCATTGCAATGATCCTCAAGGTGCCAACTTTAAACTGGATAGAATGCTGGCATACTGTGCACACGGAAAAAACAACAACAGGTGGTTGAAAAGCTGAAATAAAGTGATATGTATGAAAGAACTCTGGTTCTGAAATTCCAATTAGAATGTAAACACCTGCTGCAATCACAAAAGCTGCAGGGAAATGACAGTTTTGAAAGAGTCAGCTGGAGACCCTAACACAAGTTACACATATCATTGGCTATTAATTGCCAGAAACTGGTTATTGTAAACAAAAGTAAAATAGACTGTGTCCCTCATTCGCATCGCCTGGGGATCAGAGAAGTACAACTCATGTTTAGAACGTATTGTTAGCTATGGATTTCATATATAAAATATATTTGTAAGGAAATGTAGTTCTGGTGAAGCTGTCACATTAACAGGAACATGGAACTCCTCTATTTGGCCCCAGAAGCTCAGTATAAGTGCAAGTTTCCTCATACTGACTTGTAGGTTTCCTCTCACTGTCCTTATCTCTCATTTCTCCCCAATATGGGGTAGTGAAAGTTTGGGATACTCAAAGTTCTCTTGGCTACTCTAAATCAAGAAGAGTTTCTCTTTTTTCCCCCCCAGTCCCTCAAGATACCTAGGAAGAGACACTCTTCTGTTCTCCTACACTGCTATTTTTAACAGTGTCTTCTACATTTGCCAGGAGGAATGTAGAATCAGTGGAAATAGCAGGACCCTATAGTCTGTGGGGAGTTTTAGCTCAGCAACTCAATTAAACTTTGGTCAGTGAAAGACTGTGAAAGACCTACTGCAGGCTTTTTGCGGAAAAGCGTCCGTGCCAATCTAGATGCGCTTTTCCGCAAAAAAGCCCCGATTGCCATTTTCGCGATAGGGGCTTTTTCGCGGAAAACAAATCTGAGCTGTCTACACTGGCCCTTTTGCACAAAAGTTTTGCACAAAAGGACTTTTACCCGAATGGGAGCAGCTTAGTATTTCTGCAAGAACACTGACAATCTTACATGAGATTGTCAGTGCTTTTGCGGAAATTCAAGCGGCCAGTGTAGACAGCTGGCAAGTTTTTCTGGAAAAGTGGCAGATTTTTCAGAAAAACTGGCCAGTCTAGACACAGGCATCTTGTTTTCTTGAACTCGCTTTAGCCTAACAAGTGTTCTATGCTGCTTGCTATCACCTCACCTATTTCTTACATAGCCTCCTAATTAAAACTGTATATGTAAATGCCATCTCGTCCTGGAGACTTGATAGCTTTCATTTGTGTAAACTTACTGAACACTTCTGGCTCACTGATCATGAAATCATTCAAGATACTGCATACACAAACAGTGTCGGATGGCATATTTTTCCTGATTTCTCATGTAAATACATTGAAGATATATTCATGATGTTCTTTAGCTGTTTTGTTATTCTCTGTCTTTTCCCATTCCTTCATCTAATGTTTTAATTTCTCTCTCGACTGGCCTCTCCCTTTTTTATTTATTTATTTATTTTGACTAACAGAAACCATTTTTGCTTATATTTACATATCTAATTTTAGTTTCCAGTTGGCATTTCTAAGGCATTTTTCCTTTCTTGCATTCAGCATTTTTCTTGCACTCTTAATGATTTATGTTTTTTATTGTTGTTGCTTACAAGCTTTGAACAGTTGATTATTATTCCCTCCTAAATTGATTTAGTAATGTTGTACTCTATTTAGATAGATCAGTTTTTATAGAGAGTGGATATTTATATTGGTTATTGCCTATGGTATTTACCACACAGTCCTCTATATTTTACTCAGGCTCATTTGAGGAAATCAGAGCATCACAGAAGTTTATTTTGCTTCTTTCCAGATATATCCACATTTGAAGCTTAAAATAAAATACTAATAAGCATGGGCTTGGTCCCCAGGTCCAGATTTAGTCTTTTGTTAGACTCACTTTATAATGTCAGTAATTTGTCATTTGTCTACACTAGTAAGCTTTCAGTGTAACTGCTGTGCCAATACATCCATGACCCTGTAAAATCACTCATGTAGCTGTTCTAATAAAGCCACCTAAATAACTGGCAGTAGAGATGTTGGTGGGAGAGCATCCCACAAAAAACACTGTGCATACGAGTGCTTATGCCAGCTAAACTTAGGTTGCTCATGAGTGTGTTTTCACATCCTGAGTGACATAAGGGTAGCGGAGACATGGCCTTAGTTTAAACGAACTAGCGAATTCATCCCTGATTTAGCCCCAAGAGAGATGAAAGGCAGCTTTTGTCTCTCCCATCCAACAGTTGCCAGGAGTGAAATAGGCACAAGCTAGAGTAGCTCTTAGGAATGCCTCCTGTTGCACTCTTTGCTGATATAACCCTCATGGGTGTTGAGGGATACAGGCATGCCCCAACCATTTCTCCTCTCCCCTGGGTGCCAGGGGCTTTTGGGGGGGGGGATTACAGAGCCAGCAAAATTAGCTCAGAGTCTGTCATTAAGGACCCTCTGCATAACAAGCAGAATTAAGGCAATGATCGATCGGGTCATGGGAGTGGATTGGAGGTAAACAACACTGTCTTAGACTAACCTCTGGATTTAGCCCTTAATCTTTCTATTCTATACTTCAAATCATAATTGATTCCTTCACTTTACTCTTACAATTACACAATTCCAATGAATGTCACTAATTCACACATGTTTGGTCTTTCTGAAATATTGTAAGAGCTCCATTTACAGCCTTAATTCAAGATCTTTAGTGATCTGTAAGCAACGAACCTTGTAACTTTCTTTCACCAAACAGGCATTTATTTCAGATGATTTTATTAGTGCTAGCTTTACTAGCACAAGTATGTTATTTTTCTCTGTGTAAGAGTTTCCAGTGTCAATGGTTTATCCCTTTTCTTTGCTTCAGTTTCGGTATCTTTCTAGACTTTTAAATCCAATCCATTCTACTCTTATTTATCAGAGCTGGGCACACAGGCTGACATTCTGATTCACATTTAAGGGAGCCTCAGTATTTGGATGAAATTCAGTTGCATAACATTCAAATGAGAACATCAATTTCCATTCCTATTCTTTCTATAGGTCTGTGTGCTCTTCAAGGAGCCATGGATTCTTCCCTTACCTCTCTACAGTGCAGAAAAAGGGAGCTTAGCAAAGACTTCTCTCAGCCCCTGGTGTTCTTACAAGGTTGAGAGAAGCAGGCACCATGCAAGAACTTTCAGGTTCTGGAGTTCTTCTCTATCCTGTCTGTGCAGGCCATGGGCTCATAGCCTGTCCCGAGAGGGTTCTTTGGCTTCAGTGCCTCACCACATTATTAGAAGAATGGAATGTGTGACCAGAGCAGAGAGAGCTAGCAGAGGATGGTCACTGCTCCTTTACTTCTACCAGGCTGAGTTAGAGAAACTCTCTTCAGTGCTCTGCTACTGAGTTCACTGATGACAGGGATGGGTTGTGGTGTATCCTGAACTCCTAGCTTCAACTTCAGCTTGATTTGAACTTCACTCTGGACTCAGACTTTGCCCTTTGATATTGACTCTGGCCTGGAACCACACTACACACTCCTCCACTAGTCCCAGGCTCATTTGTACCTGCTTCAATCCTTTGTCCGGATAACCCTTGTCAGGCTCCTGACACCATGAGAACTGGCCAGGAAGAAGGAAGGTAGCGTGGTGAATCAATGGGAAAGTCTGAATGTGCATTTTGTCTTCTGGAGTGAGGCAATTGACCATCATGCCCACAATGCCATGGAAGCAAAACATCTTGTTTTGTATAGGTACGTCTACATTGCAACTGGGAATATGTTTCCCAACTTAGATAGACAGATATGCACTAGCTGTACTTCAGCTAGCATGCTAAAAGTAAGAATATCCACTGTTAGCACAGGCAGCACGTCAGCCTAGCTGCCTGAATACAAACCTGTCCAAATCCCCAAGATAAGTATTCAGGTGGCTAGCCCAAGCCACAACCTGTACTTGCCCACTATCCTTTAAGCATCTAGCTTTGAACACAGGTAGTGCAAGTCTGTCAATCTGAGCTGGGAAGCATACTCCCAGCTGAAGTGCAGGTGTACCCTATGGATTCTTCCAAGTGACCCATCCTGTGTGTGTAAAAACCACAGAATGTTAATAACTGTTAGTAAATTATCCTCCACACATGCCGGTAAATTCCACAATCTAACCTAAATCTACAATAAGTAGCCCTTCCATTATATGATGCAAGAAATTGGAGGTCGCTGTAAAAAACTTGTTGATGTTGTTAGAAGGGCAGAAAGTACAATAATTAAACAAAAATAACTTATGAACTTTTATAAGCAGATGTTTGGAGGAAAGATACCTCACAGATTGTCAATGTGTCAGCATAATCTAACGTACTATAAAGTAGGCTGCCATCCAGCCATTCTTTGTCAGGAAGAAGAGTAGAGATGAAAACTTTACATATTGGCAATGACACAGCTGCAGTTTCCATGTAAATAGACTGGCAAGATAACCCTCAATAGAGGGGAGGGGATAAGATTGAGAAACAGACTCCCAAATCATCTCTACCCACTTTCATCTCCACTTGAGACAGTTTTAATGTTTGAAAGGCAAAGGAAGCACCATTGAACTGCGGGCCAGGAGACAATGAGAGAGAGAGAGAAAGAAATAGAGAGAGAGAGTTCCTGGATGAAGTAATCCAGACAGACTGCTTTGGTTAAGAAACAAAACAAAAACTTCTTGCTTCTAAGTTCATTTATTTTGTTAAGTATTGGTTTACAATTTACTATTTTATTTGCTTTATAACTAGTGCTGACTTCTACACCTCACTACTTGTAATAATTTAAAATCTATCTTTCTGTATCTAATATGGTATTTTATTGTTTTATCTAAATCGGTGAGGGGTGGGGAAGAGGAGAGAAATGTTTGGGAACCTGTGCTTGAAATAATAGGATCTGGGCATATAATTTTCTGTTGATGAAATGATGGACTGTCTATGAGTGTGTAATGTTCTGGGGAAGTTCTGAGACTGGAAATTTGCTGGTGTCACCCTGTGTGTAATTAATGAATGATTGGGCAGAGCATTCATTTAATTCAGCTGGGGGTGATTTTGTATGCTAGAGGCTGAGAGAGCAGGGCAGAAGTGGTTTTTCTAATAGGACAGCCGTGTAAAAGGCACTCCAGTTTGGAGAGTTCAGAGGACACAGCTGTTCAACAGTCCAGATTGTACCCTGGGCAATGTCAAAATAATATTTTCTCAACAGAGTTATAGCTCAAACTAGCCAAAGGTTATCTCTGTATATGAGTTCCTAACTTGAAATGTACAAGCCCCTTTGGATAAAATTTGAATTGATTCAAATTTTGCCCATCCTTCAAATTCCACATACTTCTGTACTTATCAGTTAGACTCACAAATACCATAAGAGCTTGTTCTCACTTTAGAAGTGTGTTCTAAGCTAGTATAAAGCACTTTAATTGGTGTAACACTTAATTGGCCATCAAAAGTGACACAACTTTAACAAGATTCTGATTGGGATCAGACACAGAACTTCCAAGAGCTAATCAGAATTATAGCTTGTCTGTTTTCAACTACTTGACACCAATCAATCAGAGAATTCAGACTGACATTAAAATAATCAGCTCGTAATGAAGCAAAAAGCATTGATCGGATTCTGTTAATCTGGAGAAAGTCTGATTTTCAGATTAAAACTATTTCTCAAATAGTAGAAAAAAACTATACCACCACATAGACATGGACATTAAATATAGGCCTTACTGAAAAAAAGAACTCCAGGGCTATTATTATCTATTAACCATCCTAGAACTAAAGATGGCAGAATTATTTGTAGTGGTTTAGTCAGTAACCTGACTGTGCAATATCAATACCTTTGTCTGGAATTACAAATTTTACAAACAAGCATTATTCAAAATTATTCGAACATTGCACACAAATGAATATCAGATGAAGGAACTATTTTCTGTGACTGTTTCCAAGATTGTGCACTTTGTACAAAATGTAAGTCACTTCATATTATATAGCTCCATCATTGGATGATTACTTTTATAAAAAAAAGAAGTGCTTGAAGTAGTAATTGCTAGCAAGAATATTCTCATGAGAGTTCCTAGGACTTACACAAAGACTCTTGCAAAATATGAATGTTTATTGAAAATTAATGAAAACAATGAAAGAAAATCTTGTCTCTCTTCCAAGCTGTAAAGTTCCAGACTCATTAATTTTTTCCTCATATGGCAGCCGTTCCATATCCCTAATCATTTTGATGCCCTTTTCTGAACTTTTTCCAATGCCAAGATATAATTTATTTTAAGATGAGGCGGCCACATTTGCATGCCATATTCAAGATGTGGGCATACCATGGATTTATGTCCTTTTTTAATTATTACTAGCATTCTGTTTGCTTTTTTGACTGCTGGTGCACATTGAGTTGATATTTGCAGAGAACTATTCACAATGACTCTAAGATCTTTCTCTTTAGTAGTAAAAGCTAAATTAGCCCCATCATTTTATGCATATAGTTGGGATTATGTTTTCCAATATGCATTACGTTGCATTTATCAACATTAAAACTCATCGACAATTTTGTTGTGTAGTCACCTAGTTTGAGGAGACCCTTTTGAAGCAGTTTTGTATCATCTGCAGATTTTGCCACCTCACTGTTTATCCGTCCCTTCAGATCATATATGATTATGTTGAACAGGATTCGCCCCAGGAAAGACTCCTGCAGGACACCATTAGTTACCTCTCTCCATTCTGAAAATGGACCATTTATCCCTATCCTTTGTATCCTGTCTTTTAGCCAGTTAATCTATGAGAGGACTGTACCTACCAGTCAAGCATCTCTGGGGTATGATGAGGCCAAACCTCTTGTTTGCAGTAGTGCAGGAGCCATTGCAGGTACCCCATATACCCAGAAGATCCCTCTATACATGAGGGAATCCTCAGAGGTTTTTCCTTAGCCTGCATTAAGGATTTTTTTGCACCATTGGAGCAGCACAAAGCAGTAGGGGTGTAGGACAGGGCACAGAACTGACTTTATTACCCAAAGGAAAACCATATGTGTGTTAAATAATAATAGAGCAAAGATAACAAGACATAGCATGAGATACACTGGAAGGAATCAGGAGAGGAACTTCATTTAAATCATCCGTGTCAACTGCAGGCAATTGGACGAAAATGAGAGCAAGGACAATTCCAGTCAAACTGGCATATGTCCAAACCACTTAACATGATGGCATTACTGATGCTCTCCAATGCAACAGGAATGTCTGGCAATGAGATATAGGCCCAAACTAGTGACTACAGTGAACTACAACCCAGAATGTCAGCACCTCTGAACTCAGGAGAGAGAACTAAAAGTACAAGCCAGATTACAGTCCTATGACTTGTCCCCATCTGTCCTAGCAACAGAAAAGCTAATAGCACTCATTAGCAGCATTGAAAAATACACAACTCAACATTTTAGCTAGTGCCATTGAGCCAGACCAACAACATTTTAAAATAGACAGTTATTAGCAAGGTGAATAGTCAATTATTTGGGTAGAAACAGCCATGAGAACACTTTAAACTGGTAAATTAGACACTAGAAAATATCATTCAAGCTACCATTCTCTAGCATTTGTTATTTCAAACCCTTGATTAAAGAAATACATGACTGCCCTTGTGGTTATCCTTCTGAAATGCAAACATGCTCTGAACCTCTTCATGCCATCTGCACTTTTAACTTTTTTTTCTGGATATGTGGGACACAGCTCTTCATAAAAATGCCAGAGCCTCCAGCCAATGCATCTTAGAATCATCTCTGGTCTAATTTGCCCCAGGTTGTCTTCATCTATACTTATTCTTGTTTTATATACAGAGAAGCCATTTGGTGCCTTTCATTTCCTTCTTTGAAACATTTATTCAAACTGAACTTCGCCTAACTACTGATTTGCTCAGACTCAGTTGTGACTTTCCATTATGACCATCACTGGAGTTGTTCCCTTAAGTTGTTCTAAACTGCAGTGATAATGTTATACTTTACCTAGGCAGGATTGAAGTCATACAAAATTCCAATTTGCTGTTCCAAAGGTAATTTCTATACCTTGTAGGCAAGACGCTGGCCAATGCCAAACACTCAAAGGGCCTCTCTGGTGATGCAAAGAAGACTTCAAATTTCTATGAGCAGGAAATAGCTGGATAGCTCCATAGAGTAGGGGAATCATTTTGCAGGTTCAAGTTGAGTGATAAAGACATATTTAGAAAACATAGTGTTAATTTCCCTTAAAATGTACATCCCCAGTCTAGCGTACAACTTTTCAGCCAAGCCCTTAGGAATAATCACCAGGAAACACTTTTAATTGTAGGTTTTTTTTTTTTTATTATCTGCATTGTGGTCAAAATAGCTTATGTGGCCCAACGCAAAATGAGTTTTCGATTTGCGCCGTAGTGACCATAGTGGGATGAGTGACTGAATTCATTGCAGTGTAAAGAAATAGGGCTAAAAACACGAGAAAGGCATTTAAGGATAATATTCCTAACACAACAAAAGATAGGTAATAAGGGTAATCTGGGGATGTGGTAGGCTACAACTATAAAACCCACAAAACAGTGTCTAGGAAAAGAAATAAATCTAACAGTACAGAAGAAACCCAGGAAAGACCAGTTTTAATGCTCCTTTGTTTTCTTTTTAAAAGATATTTTTGACATGATACAGCTCGATCTTCAGCTGCTCTAAATTGCTGTAGCTCCACTGAGCACAATGGATTTATGCCAATTTATGCCAGCTGAGGATTCGGTTTATAAAATCTACAATCAATACAGAAACTAGAGCAGATGGCAGCCAGAGAGATTAAGGAACTCAGAGAATTTACTTAAAAAGAGACTGGAGAAATGAGCCTGTATTCTATGGGAAAGGAAAAAGAAAAAGAAAAAAAAAATTAAGTGACCTGATTCACAGAATGCTGAAGGGAATGGAAAGGGCAGATGCTTCAAGATTATTTGAACTTGTGTCATATACAATAACCTTAGGCACAAGCTAAAGTTTAAGGACGGTGTAGGGCTTTAAAGAACTGAGGAAAACTTTCCTTCAGGGTTCTGTACAAAATGTCTCAACATGCTCTAATGGACATATCCAGAGTTTTCATGAACTGCAGCCCCAGAGCTACTTATCTTCTTCTGTTTCTGAAATCCATTACTGTATGTTCCTAAACCACAGTGGGATTAATATGCAAGTCAAACACAGGCACATACGTCCCAGCCAATCATCATAAATGTGAACATTTGCAGGAGATCAGCTACTGCACACAGGTGTTAGAACTTTTGAAGTGCACACAAAGACATTTTCAGATGCAAAGTGTTGGCACATAATTATGTACCAGCAATTGTGCATGCATGCAAGGGGAAATAGTGCCCTTACCGTCTTTTAATTGTTTTAAATCTTTGAAAGTATGTATGTGTGTGTGCATGCACACACATGTGCTGGAACCTTCTTCTATCCTTTCTTTAATTGCAGCAGTCAGCATATGAAATATGCCTCAGATACAGAAGCATAGTACTTGTACAGCTATTCATATTTGACACATAGGAATACTTAATTTCCAATTTCCTACCAAAAGATATTACTAGACGTTAAGAGACTAGAGTCATCAGAAAGTTGAAGGGTATGTTTGGGGGCTGCAGAGAGAGTGAAAGAGAGCTAGGTTCATAACATTTAATTCTGCTTATAATACACTCAGGTTTGAGGAAGAGCCAACTTCTTTCTTGGCTTCCTGAGTCATTTCCCACTAGGCACAATAATAACTTGGTTAGAATGAGATGGACAGGTGTACTGAATCTATCATTCATTTGTGCAACATCTGAACCTTTTCGGGAGTTTTTAGAGCATGTTTTTTCTCCCAAACTAGTTTTGGAGATAACTTTTCAAAAGCTCCAAGTTAAAAAAAATGGATGCACTGTACTCAGTATACAGTACTCAGAGGATAAATCTACACTGCAACACTATTTTGAAATAACTAGCACTATTCCAAAATAACTTAGTCCGTGTCTACACAGCAGGCAGTTATTTTAAAAAAAAGTCAAAATACTGTCAAGCTGGAGGACTTCTTACTCCAACTCCTGTAACCCTCACTGTATGAGGAATAAGCAAAGTCAGAGGAAAAGTGCTCTATTTTGAAATAACTGCCATGTAGACACTCCCTATTTTGAAATAAACTATTTTGAAATAAGATATGCAATTGATGTAGCTCAATTTGTATAGCTTATTTTGAGTTAAGCCCAGCTGTGTAGATGCACCTAGACATTGCTAATACGGAGTCCTCCATATCTCTGTGGCTAACATCTCACCAATATGATGACTGGTTTAGGCCAAAAAAGCAGGTCACAATCTTGCCCCCTGATGAAATGCATCTTGGCCAATAAAAGAGGAGACACACAAGGTGGATGAGGCAATACCATTTATTGGACCAGCTTCTGTTGGTACGAGACACAAGCTTTCAGGCTTATACTTCTTCAGCTCTTCATAGCTCTAAGAACATTAGTCTCTTTCACCAACAGAAGTTGATTCAATAAATGATATTGCTTCACCCATCTTGTGTGTCTAATATCCTGTGACAGACACAGCTACAACAACGCCTACAACAAAGAAATAGAGCATGCACATCACTTCGGTTTTCTGGATTACTGGGTAATTTAATATGTTGTCTTTGTTTTGCTATAGACCCCCTAACATTGAAAAATAGCAAAGTAAAATCTCCAACAATATGCTGCTTTGGGGGTCAAATCCAGAATCCCTCCCCCCATCCTGTCTTTCCCCACTTTCTAAACCATCACATTGCTCCTTCTCTTCGGTCTCTTTGGCAAGCTAGACAAAAGGATACTTTATTGGCTCTATGAAAGCCTCCCACTTCCCTTCCTATTTGATATTATCACAGCACAAAACCGTCTCCCACAATATTCTTGCCAGCAAGTTAAGGGAATGTGGATTGGATAAAAGTATGGTAACATAGATAGAAAGCTGGCTAGAAGGCCGGGCCCAGCAGGTAGTGATCAACGATGTCAGAATGGTGGTCGGTTTCTAGCGGAGTGCCCCAAGGTTCGGTTCTAGGAGTGGTTTTGTTCAATATCTTTATTAATGACCTGGATGAGGGGATGGATTGCACCCTCAGCAACTTTGCAGATGACACTAAGCTAGGGGGAGAGGTAGATACACTGGAGGGCAGGGATAGGGTCCAGAGTGACTTAAACAAATTGGAGGATTGGATCACAAGAAATCTGATGAGGTTCAACAAGGACAAGTACAGAGTCCTACACTTGGGACGTAAGAATCCCAAGCATTGTTACAGGCTGCATACCAACCAGCTAAATAGTAGTTCTGCAGAAAAGGACCTGGAGGTTACTGTGGATGAGAAGCTGGATATGAGTCAACAGTGTGCCCTTTTAGCCAAGAAGGCTAATGGCATATTAGGTTGCATTAGGAGGAACATTGCCAGCAGACCCAGAGAAGCGATTATTCCCCTTTATTTGGCTCTTGTGAGGCCACATCTGGAGTATTGTGTCCAGTTCTGGGCCCCCCCACTTCAAAAAGGATGTGGACGCATTGGAGAAGGGTCCAGTGGAGGGCAACGAAAATGATTAGGGGCTGGAGCATATGACCTATGAGGAGAGACTGAGGGAGTTGGGTCTGGTTAATCTGCAGAAGAGAAGAGTGAGGGGGGATTTGATAGCAGTCTTCAACTTCCTGAAGGGAGGTTCCAAAGAGGCTGGAGAAAGGCTGTTCTAAGTAGTGACAGCTGGCAGAACAAGGAGCAATGGTCTCAAGTTGTGGTGGGAGAGGTCCAGGTTGGATATTAGGAAAAACTATTTCACTAGGAGAGTGGTGAAGCACTGGAATGGGTTACCTGGGGAAGTAGTGGAGTCTCCATCCCTAGAGGTGTTTAAATCTCGGCTTGACAAGCCCTGGCTAGGTTGATTTAGTTGGGACTTGTCCTTCCTAGAGCAGGGGGCTGGACTTGATGATCTTCGAAGGTCTCTTCCAGCTCTATGGTTCTATGATTCTATGAAAACATATTTGCAAGATGAAGAGCTCTGGAAAGTGCCACCACACCCAAAAAGTCGCTGGCAGCTGTAGTTCATGACTCTGATCAATAATGTGCACCTATGTACAGGAAATCTACAGTTTCACCATGAAGTTCTCTAGCAATGCCATGAGGTACAAGAGCAAATCATGAGTAGTTTTATGGCTGTGATTAAAAAACAAGGATGTAATTAGAGCTAATCATAATAGTTTGCATATATATAGCCTTTTTTCCTCTACACTTTTCAAAGGGCCTAATAATTTCTGATTGATCCTCTACATGGATCTTCTCCTACAGTTTCCCTAAAACACCCTCCAACTCCATCCTACAACACCTTGAATTTTGAATCCTGCAAAAAAGGAACAGGACAAAGGAAGAAAGTGTATCACTCCCTGAACAAGCCTTCAGGGGAACCTGATGGAAAGTTATTGGAGCATAAGCTTACGACAAAGGTACAAGCATACACAAAAGCATCATATGTAAAGATAGTATAATCTGTAGAGTTGGTTCAAATTTTGTGACTGAATGTTTTTTTGCCAGAAAATGAAAATTAGTTGATACTGGTAATGTTATGGAAATGTATGATTTGACAAGCCCTTTGTCCGAAAGGTTTCTCAGGTCCAGCATGAAATTTCTAGTCAGTGTGGGGGGAAAGAGAGAGACATTCATCCAAGAACATCCAATACCCCAGTGGTTATTCAACTCTCTGCTCTGAATCAGGCAGAGCAGAACATTAAACCTGGAGCACTCTAAACTTAGTAATGCTGTCATTAAAAGGAGCAGAATTCGGGGGTTGGATTATCGTGTCTTCTGTTATAGTATAGAAATACCAATATGTTATTATCAATAAGCTAGCTGGCACTTCTCCAGCTTCTTCATGCTTTGGACTGGTGCAAAAGAGAAAGGAGATGGTCTCATTAATCCACTTTGCATCCAGCTGCCTCAGTTCCTTATTGCTTAATTCACAAAAAGCTTCGTTCCACTCACCTCCAGGAGGGACTCCATAGACTATAGCTTTGCATGGAGGTAAGCCTTACAGGAATCCAAAAGCTGCATTAATTGACAATGTTCTCTAAGTCTGAGAGGGAATACTTGAGTGGATCACTATAATAATATTGGAAGGCAAAGATCCTTCCTTCATTCTCCCCATCTGAAAAATAAAAACTTGTCTGAATATATTTGTGTTCCTTTCTTTAATACTTTTCATTATTAGATAGCCCAATAATGTTATGAAGAAAAGTCCTTACATATGAGATATTGGATTTGTTTTAAATGGATGGAGACTTCCCCAAATGTCAGAAAGCAAAGCTAGGAAGTAAAGTTGTCTGCTCCTATTAAATTAGTTCAGCAGGAAGAAACTACATGGTCTATCAGAAAAACTGATAGCATTGAGGAATGCACAGGAGGCATTCAATGCCAGAGGCACTATTGTTGCTGCCAGAAGAATTTAAATGAAAACAGCTCCTGATCATGTGCTGCTTAACACTGAGTTCCTTTCACTTCACTTGAAGCAGAAATTAGCAGGCCTGTACTCTGTGCTAGCTTTTCTTCTTTTCCTAAACACAGCTGTGGAGAAAAATTCAACAGGAATATTATGAATACATTCACTCAAGTCTGGTGGTATGAGGAGATAAGGAAGACATTTGTAATGGTGTTCCAGGCTCAAGTGGGTCTCTCCACTATGACTACACTGTAGCCTTCTTCCGGAAAAGCTTATGAAGCGCAGTGCTTCATTTGCATAATTAATTAGCAGCCACTTTTGCACAAGAGGCTTTTGCTCAATAAGGAGCTATGTAGATGGCTCCTTTTTGTGCAAAAACCCCCTCTTGCACAAGAGCCTTTCTTCCTGAAAAAATAAGGAAGAACAGCTCTTGCTAAAGCGGGGGATTTGCACAAAAAGGAGCCATCTACATAGCTCCTTATTGAGCAAAAGCCTCTTGTGCAAAAGTGGCTGCTAATTAATTATGCAAATGAAGCACTGTGATATTCCATACCATGCTTCATTTGCATAAGCTTTTCCGGAAGAAGGCTACAGTGTAGCTGTAATGTTTAATATCTGTGCAAATAAAGTGAAATGGGAGCACAGTGAATATGATGTCCTGGGTCCCCAGTTTTTAATTGATAGGTCTGAATAGATCAGCCCAGAGGAAGCATGAAAAGCTGAGAACATTATCACAGCTAAAGGTAGCTTGAGCAGGTTCAACTGAAATCACATACAGTTTTTCCTTCAAGTGGGTGGGGCTTGAGGCAGATGAGGTAATTGTTATGGGAAGGAATGTTTTATGGGAAGGAATGTTTTCTAGAAATACCATGGTATTATTTCAACCCCCCCAACTATGCCAGTTTTTTCCTGGGTCAAATGAAAGGATCCCGGATATCACAGTCTGGTAACTGTTGGTAAAATTATGACTTTTTAAATAGAAACCCCCATACACAAGGAGTCCTCCCAAGTGTCATTTAACAACTAGGGATAGGCAAACTGGTTCACTAAAAATAAGAATTGAATGAAACTGCAAAGATACAGAAATGTGTCAGTATAAAACAATTTAGTTAAAAATACTTCTGTCCCTAGCCCCAATGAACCTTCTGAATGAGTACAACTATATCGCAGGAGCTCAGTGGCTCGGGCTGAAGCGTTTAAATAGCATGGGTATCAGGATATTCCTCAGACTGGTTAGTATAAGTACAGCATCTTAAGCACATCAATCTAAATAGAAGAGCCAACTAAAGCAAAGAGAATGCTAGATCTGAGCAAATCTGTTTGTTTCTCCCATGTGGGTTCCATCACTCCCAATATAATTTCAGACTTCTTCTATTTTACACTTAAATATCCCCCCTCACACACACACACCTTTATTTTTAACAGGTTGGTTAATCAGTGACTTTCCTCAAGCTTAAAACTTAAAGTCAAACTCTTTACCAATGTAATTCTGCTGCTATTCCTGGAGCTTCATCAGAAATTAATTTGGCCCTAACTCTTCAAGCATAAACACTTATCAAAAGCTTTATTCAGCATGTTCTCAGGGGCAGCTGTTTGTAAGATTTTTTGCTTAGTTGCAAGGGGAGTTTAAATAAAAAAGAGGATAGTGCTGCTGGAAATGCTATTCCCCTGAGTGCTTTATGTACTTGCCATTTTGCAAATGCTGACAATTTCTGATATCCGTACAATGATTACAGAACCTGCACAAAAATCTTTTTGACCTGAAGAACCCAGAGATGCATGGAAGTGAATCAGAACTTCTCATACCAAATTTTAGAGTCTCTTTGATTAGCCAAAATATGGAGATTGCACTGTTCTCATATTATGCAAACATTTCTTCATTTAGTATCAGGATGTCATATTATGCTAAATCAATTCAAATGGTTCTCCTACAAATGGCAACAACACACAACTATCACAAGTGACAATATGATTCTAACAAAAGTAAAGCTCAGAACTAAGACTACCAACCTGTCCTTGATGCTGTTTTTCTAGAAAGATAATGCATTATATCTGTGATACTCAACATACCTTTCCTGCTTTATCATAGTCAATTTTTGTTGGTGTTAGCAGGGCAAGGAATCAGTCTGGACAGTTAGAACCATGGTAAGGAGAAATAGTGGAATGAAATTAAGAAAAAGAAAACAGTTCAAATAGCAGGATAAAAATTTCTTAGCTGTCAATTCTACTCGCTTGCAGAATAGTTTGGTCTAGAAAAAGGCCTGTGAGTCAGGCTTCCAGGATTCCAGTCACAGTTCTTGTATTGATTCACTGGATGATTTCATGAAAGCCATTTAGCATTTTCCTGCCTCATCTTACCTATTGGTACAGTGGGGATCACCATGATTCCCTACATCACAAAAATCTTAAGAATATTAATGAATATTTGTAAAAGGGTCAAATATCCTCAGATGCAATGCGCATAACCTGTATGATAACATCATTATTAGTAAATGTAGTAGGAAGAGGACCTGAAACATAAGGCCTTGTATCAGGAGCTTGGTATGAGACCTGGACTAAAATAGTGGTCAAAGCTTTGCTAATATAAAGCAAAGTCAGGGTTGTGAACCAGAAGCAGGCCATGCTCACCAATTCTGGCAAGAAAAGGGCTGATGTTGCAGAAACATTCATCACTAAGAAGCTCAAAATACAAAACACACACACCAACTCTCTCCAGAAGGGTGGTTTCAGAATACTTTGAATCCAACACATGCCCCAAAGATGACAGGAACATGCTGACCCATCCCAAAGATAAGGTAATATGACAGCATGAGGGATTGGGATATTTTGATCAAATTAACAGGCACAAGGTATGTGAGAGAGCGACAAACTGATACACTGGAGTCAATATGTAACTTGGTTGAATTGGCATACAAAATGGAGTCTCAGAGGGAGTGTCTTTGACTGGCATAGGGGATAAAGGAAAGTCTAGCCATACACTGAGCTATTCCATGACAACGGGCATACATGCATTAGTGTACTCATCACTAATGAGTCAGGACATGAGGACCATGCTTGTTGACAATTAAACCTGACTGAATTCCTTCACTACAAATAGGACTGTGGTTATCTGTCCGTGTGATTCAGGTCTGCTGTACGAACTATTTGCTCAGAGCTGGGACAGCATCCAGAGAGAGCACATATGCAACCAAACATCTGACATCTATCAACAGTAAATATTTTAATAACAGCTTCCCAGGTCAGATTACAGATTATTACTATCATTATTAGAATTGCAATAAAATCTAGAGGGACACAGTTGAAATCAGGGCCCCATTGTGCTGTGTGTTGTACAGACACATAATAAGTGGCATTACTTACCCTGAATCTCTTTGTATATTTCTACTGGCTTCTGAATTCTGGCCCACTTCATACCAAGTGCATATTAGGCTGGGTTGGAGAAGAGGGTATGATGGGGCAAGAGATGGAGCTGGAGCACATTCACTGGCCAGAGAACAGCAGAGCATGAGGACAATCTAGCTGATATATGTTTGGTGATGAATTAGCAAACTGGGTTTTGGGCTATAGGAAAACAAGAAGTATTAGACAAAAACCAACATTTCAGATTAACTGATTGGTAACTTGAATCTGTTGATGAATTTTCTTTTAACTATGCAGAAATTCCCACCTTTGCTTTGAGGATGAACTGGGCAGTTTTCAAGACAAATTAATATTACAAGTCAGTGTCACAGAGAGGGAAGGAGTGTTTTACAAGAGCTGCTGGTTGCAACTTTAGGTCTACATTTGATCACAGCTATTCCCTGTGAGTGGCTTTTTACTCTACAAATTGTCCCCTGCGTTTCAGGCAGGCCCTTTGTGAAGGTTTGGGTAACAGAGATCCCCTTCAGACAGACACTTGATGGGCTGATCAAGACACTGAACCTGCCTACTTGGCCTTTGGGGTGCCCCACTATGCTGTCCTGTTGAACCAGAAGCTCTGGTCTTCCTCAGCAAAGGCACAGAACTGAGGTAACAGCCCCCAAGCAGATTAACAAAGTCACTAAGAACAGCTCAGCCCTTGGATGGCTCAGTCACATGGACTAGACAACACCTAGGTGCACAGCCCCAGTAGGACCAAAACCCCAAATAAATTCATCTGACTTGGTATAAAAGTTTTACACAGAGAATGCTCATAATGTTCACTCCCTTTATCAATGAAAGAGAGATACATTTAGCTGTTATTGCCTCCCCCAGGCAACAATCAAACGGGGTTTGATAATAGACAAAAGAGATTTTATTAAGTATAAAAAGTAGGATTTAAGTGGTTGCATGTGATGACAGACAGATCAAAGGTAAGTTTACTAAGCTAAAATAAAACCACACCAGCTAAGCTTAATACTCTATGTAACTTAATACGTTGCAATTTCTTACTTGAACTGTAGTTTTAATTACCTAATTTCCACAAGCTAGGCAGTCTCCTAGTGTGGCCACAATCCATACAGCTGTTCAATCTCACATGTTTTCAGTAGACATTTTGACAGTAATCAGGGGTGTCTTCCAACTGCTAATTCTCTGTTTGGTTCCCTACCTATAAATAGATTTTCCCCAAGGCAGGAATCCTTTGTATTCAGCTTCAAACCTTTCACATTCCCATGGAAAATACTGCATTCAAAATGGGTTCCAGCATTAGATGAGCTGGCCATCCGTCTTGACAGTATCAACCATAGTACAGGCTTACAGGAAAAAACAAGACTATTCATGTGAGCACCAGACCATTAAGCTCCTTAGTACCACTTATGGTTTTCACTAGAAGATCTAGATTAATGAACACGTTTACACTTCACATTTCTAATTTCACATTTAAGAATGATACACGTATACACACAGAGTATACACATTCAGGGGATTAAAGGCTCTTGAATGACATGTCAATTTGCATAAAGCATATTCTAAGTATTCATATTCATATTCAAAAATATATTTCCATAAAAATATGGGGGTACAGCATCACATCTTTAATATGAACAAGTTATTTCTTCTCCATGGTAAAGGGAAGAAACACAGTTCCAAGCAACCGTGAACTCTGGGAAATTTTAGATTCTGATTAACTTCTTGAACCAAATTTCTCATTTTGATACATTTTAGAACATAGCAATGGCCATATTGGGTCAAACAAAAGGTCTATCTATCCCAGTATTCTGTGACAGTGGCCAATGTCAGATGTCCCAGAAGGAGTCAACAGAAACAGGTAATCATCAAATGATCCCTCTCCTGTCATCCATTTCCAGCCCCTGACAAACAGAAGCTAGGGACTAACTAGCAGGGTGGCGAGTGGCGGCGAGCCCTGCTCACCAGCCATGTGATTCAGCATGTTGCGCACGCACAGACCACGCTGCGCACGTGCAGACCATACTACGTGGCTGTGCTGGCTTGTAATCTACTCACCATGGGCGAGTAGATTACACTAATTGTTGAGCCCTGCTAATAAGTATTCCAAACCCCTAAACATTTTTGTTTCTATTTTCTTAACCTTTTCCAGTGACAATATATATTTTTTGAGACGAGGCAACCACATCTGTATGTAATATTCAGGATGTGGGCATAACATGGATTTATATAGAGGCAATAAGATACTCTGTCTTATTTTCTATCCCTTTTTAAATTATTCCTAACATAGGTTTGCTTTTTTGAGTGCCACTGCACATTGAGTGGATATTTTCAGATACGTATCCACAATGAGATCCTTGGTGGGGAAAACACTAGTTGTGTCTCTCATTCTAAAAACTGACCATTTATTCTTACCCTTTGTTTCCTGTCTTCTAACCAGTTATCAGTCCATGAGAGGACCTTCCCCCTTATCCCATGACAACTAATTTTACTTAAGAAGAGCCTTTGGTGAAGGACCTTGTCAAAGGCTTTCTGGAAATCTAAGTACACTATATCCAATGAATCCTCCTTGTCCACATGCTTACTGACCCCCTCACAGAACTCTAGTAGAGGAGTAAGGCATGATTTCACTTTACAGAATCCATGTTTACTTTTTTACAAAGAATTATAGTTATCTAAGTGTCTGACAGTTCTATTCCTAATTATAGTTCCAACTAATTTTCCCGGTACTGATATTAGACTTATCAGCCTGTAATTGCCAGGATCACTTCTAGAGCCCTTTTAAAATATTGGCAATACATTAGCTATCTTACAGTCATTAGGTACAAACGCTGATTTTAAAGATAAGTTACAAACCACATTTAATAGTTCCACAATTTCACATTTGAGTTCTGATCCCAGTTATTTGTTGCTGTTAAGTTTATCAATTTGCCCCAAACCTCCTCTAATGACACCTCAATCTGGGACAGTTACTCAGATTTGTCACCTAAAAAGAATGGCTCAGGTTTTGGAATCTTCTAATATCCACATTCATGAAGACTGAAGCAAACAATTCAGATAGTTTCTCCACAATGACCTTATTGTCTTTGAATATGTCTTTTGAATATGGGGTTTGAACTAGGGATGCAAATGTAGACATTTGAAATAGTCAACGAAGTGGGGAATTAATTATCCCGTGCTTCATTAGCATGATCTCGCCAGCGCATTATTCTGATCAACAGCTGTTTCTAAAGTGAAAGTGCGCACTGGAACGTGTTAGTTCGAACCAAACCCCTTGGTTCGAACTAACATTACTCCTCGATCATCTAGTGGCTCCACTGGTTGTTTAGCAGGCTTCCTGCTTCTGATGTATTCAAAAAACGTTTTGCTATTACTTTTTGAGTTTTTTTCTAGCTGTTCTTCAAACTCATTTTTGGCTTTCTTTATTAAACTTTTAAGCATAATTTGACAGAGTTTATGCTTCTTTCTGTTTTCCTCACTGGGACTTAACTTCCAATTTTTATATAATGCCTTTCTATCTCTCACTGCTTCTTTTACTTGGCGCTTTTTTAGTTTCTTATTGGATTTTTTAATTGGGGTTATTCATTTAAGTTGGGCTGCTACTGTTGTTTCTTTGAAAAGTTTCCATACAGTTTGAGGGATTTTATTTTTGTCACTGTACCTTTTAATTTCTGTTTAACAAACCTTCTCATTTTTGTGTAGTTCCTCTTCTGAAATTAAATGCCGGAGAGTTGGGCTGCTGAGGTGTTTTTAGCACCCCACAGGGATGCTAAATTTTATTACATTATGGTCACTATTTCCAAGTAGTTCAGTTATATTTACCCCTTGGACCAGATCCTTCACTTAGGACTAAATCAAGAATTGCCTCTCGCCTTGTGGGTTCCAGAACCAGTTGCTCCAAGAAGCAGTCATTTAAGGTGTCAAGAAACTTTATTTCTGCATCCTGTCCTTAGGTGACATGTACCCAGTCAATATGGGGATAGCCAAAATCCCCCACTATTATTGAGTTTTTTATTTTTATACCCTCTAATCTCCTTTAGCATTTCATAGTCACTATCACTATCTTGGTCAGGTGGTCAGCAATATATCCCTACTGCTATATTCTTACTATTAGAGCATTACTTCCCATAGAGATTCTATGGAAAATTTTGGTTCATGGAAGATTTTTACTTCATTTGATTCTACATTTTCTCTCTCATATAGTGCCACTCCCACACCAGTACAACCTGTTCTGTCCCTCTGATATATTTTGTACCCTGGTATGACTGTGTCTCATTGATTGTCCTTATTCAACCAAGTTTCTGTGATGCCTGTTATATCAATATCCTCCTTAAAAATGTAGCACTCTAGTTCACCCATCTCATTATTTAGATGTCTAGCATTTGTGTTTAAGCACTTTCAAAATTTGTCTTTATTTATCTGTCTGCCATTTCCTGATGTGTTAGACTCTTTTTCATTAGATTGCTTTTCATCTGCTCTTACCCATATTTTATCTTCCATCCTCTACTCCTTACTAGAACATAGAGAATCTCTATTAATAGACTCTCCCCTAAGAGATGTCTCTGTCCGATCCACATGCTGCTCTGTATCCATTGGCTTTCCCCCAGATCTTAGTTTAAAAACTGCTCTATGATTTCTTTAATCTGAAGTGCCAGCAGTCTGGTTCCATTTTAGTTTAAATGGAGCCTATCCTTCCTGTATAAACTCCCCTTATCCCAAAAGTTTCCCCAGTTCCTAATAAATCTAAACCTCTCCTCCCTTCACCATTATCTCATCCATGCATTGAGACCTTGCAGTTCCACCTGAACTGAAAGGATTTCAGAGAATGCTACCTTTGAGGTCCTAGATTTCAGTCTCTTTCCTAGTAGCCTAAATTTGGCCTCTAGAACCTTTTTTCTATCCTACTCTATGTCATTTGTACCTACATGTACTACAACCACCAGCTCCTCCCCAGCACTACACATCAGTCTATCTAGATGTCTGGAGAGATCCACAATTTTCGTACCAGGCAGCCAACTCACCATATGGTTCTCCTGATCATCACAAACCCAGCTGTTTGTTTCTAATGATTGAATCCCCCATTACAAACACCTGTCTTTTCCTAATGACTGGAGTTCCCTCCCCAGGAGAGATATACTCAGTGTGAAGGGATACCACAACATCATCTGGAAGGTGGGTCCCAACTATGGGATCATTTCCCTCTTCTCCAGTTGAATGTTTTCCTTCCCTGAGCCTTTCGCTCTCCTCGACAGCACAGGGTCTGTCTGTCTTGCTACTTTACCTTACTGGAATATATTAGATGGTCTTATAATCAACATATCGGTAATCTGACGTACTATTTCCTTGGTCTTTGATTTCTGTCTCTGCATTTAACATGCCGAGTAATTTTACACTCTAGCAGAGAGATTTTCTCAGGGAAGTTTTTACAACATAACTGACTCATTAAGGATAAAATGGGGAGAAAGATTACAAATGTAGAACACTAGATGGAAAGATGGGTAGAACATTTTAGTCAACTTCTAAACAGACCAGTTCCAGAAGATCTCCCAGAAAGCCAGCCAGCTGAAGATGACCTTTTGGTCAATTGTAGCAAGCCAAATGACAGCAGCCCAACTGACCTGAGAGGAACAACACTGGAGGAAGTTTATACCTTCACTTATTTAGGTAGTATTGTAAATAAAGTGGAAGGTACTGACAAAGATATTAAGACCAGAATACAGAAGGCAAGAGGTTCTTTTATTATTTTGAGGAACATACGGAATTCAAGAGAGATCAAGCTACAGACCAAAATAAAGCTCTTCAGCTCAAATGTAAAATCAGTACTTCTATATGGCTCAGAGTCCTGGCAAACAACAAGGACAAACATCAAAAGATTGCAGACTTTTATTAATAAATGCTTGCATAAGAGCATTGGCCTGAAGTGGTCTGATGAGGTTACAAACATTAGCTTATGGGAAAGAGCAGGGCAATGTCCAGTAGAGCTAGATATTTTGAGAAGAAGATGGTGATGGATTGGCCATACACCAAGGAAGCCGCCAACTAGCATTACCAAACAATCGCTATCCTAGAACCCACAGGGAAAAAGGGGAGGAGGAAGGCCAAAGAATAGTTGGAGAAGAGACCTGGATGTGAATGTGAGGAAAACAGGCAAAAGCTGGAGAGAATTAGAAAACGTGGCACAAGACAGAGAGGCTTGGAAAGAAATTGTATATGGCCTGTGCTCCCTTAGGAGCTAAGGGCAAAGAAGAAGAAGAGATGTACAGGTAAGCAAACTTATTTGCCCATCTATTTCTTATTAATACCCAATATTAGCAGTCCACATCATTATCTAAGACTCTAATTCAACCAAGCTCATGTTTGACTTCCATGACACTACTCTTCAGCTTAATGTTAAGCATGTGTTTAAGTGCTTTTGTGAACTGGCTCTAATTCAGTAACCTATGAAGTCTAAAGCTGTCACGTGTCTGATTTGTATAGCTGCGTGGAACACAGCCAATGTTGCAGAATGCACCTGGAAAAATCATTCTAGTGATCCAGTGCCTCAAGGAGAACACAGAGGAAAACAACAGCACAAATAATATGCATTTATTATTTAATGGGCATCAGAGAATGTGCAAAGCTTCTCATGAAAGAAGTGATGAAGCAGTCACCACTCCAATCTGAGTCCAACTTTATACAAGAGTGAGGGTCAACAATAGACAATGGCAGATGGGAAGGAAAGAAGGAAGGGAACAAAATGGTGGCAATAGCAAGGTTAATCAATCGGGCATATAATCTTTTGATGATTCATTTCCTTTTTTCTTTTAAATGTATATGTACTGTTACAGAAGGGTTGATCAAAGGAGTTTAAGAGTTTAAAATAGTGCAAATCACAATAAATTGGAAAGGATAGGAAACGAAAAATATACCATTCTTTCTTTTAGCATTGCTGCTGCTGACGCCTAGTAGAATAGGCCAAGTCTGAGTCTCGAACATATTCTTAACTGCTAAGAAATAAAGCCTTCAAATTAGGAGTTTCAAAACACAGCTATAAACTTAATTATTGTGTGCTTTAGTGGGGCAGTACCATGTTAAAAGAAATGTCCTTGGTGTTCTTTAAGGCTTGTTCCTAATGTGTTTCACTTTACACAAGCTGCAATTTAAAGAGCAGCTGGTTGATGAAGCTCCCAGGACAATATGTCCTTCTTTATGATTGTTTGGCCTAGGGGTTATGTTAAAAAAAATCTAATGTCTTCAATCCTGAACTATGTTAACGCAAAGAGATTTTTTTTTTGTTTTTTAACTTCTGCTAGATGGGTCTAATATTGCTGCCAGTGAAGTCAATAGCAAAACTCCCACAGAATTTAATAGTCCAGGAGCATGCAAGAAGTGTATAAACTTTCCTTGCTGTTTTCAGACACATTCAAATACTGGGGCTATGGAAGGATGGGGGAAGTTTGGTTTCACTTTCTGATTAAGTGAGACGGGAGAGGGGAGGGGAGAAAATGAGAACAGAAGGAAAAACAAAATATAAAGAGAAAAGAGTGAGCAGTGGAGTAGAGAATGGACAGAATGAAAAACATTTTTACAGACTATGTTGCAGGGTGAGTGCATCCCATCTCACTTTAGGGCAGGATAAAGATATTGTAGTCCCACCGCTGACTCTGTCTGGCTACCCTTACCTTCAGGGCAGAGGGGCCTAAGATTCAGAGTCAGTAAGGGTGCCTCTCTCTGCAGCACTGTATGACCTACTGGTCAGAGTTGATAAGGCATCCCTGTCCCCTTTGCATGACAGTGTGGCCCAATAGCCAGAGTCAGCATGGCTGCCCTTTTCTACCAGGCTGTGTGATGTAGTGGCCAGTCAGGGGGGTGAACCACCTTCTAAGGGTGGGTAGCTCAAAGAGTATGGGGACCTGGGCACTCCCTACTCCACCATGCCCCAAGTCAGGGCCTGGCAGTAGTGAATGTACTAGCCATTGAGTCAGCAGGAATTCAACTGAAACACACTGACAGTGTTGTGTCCCATAACCGTTATACTTTCTAGTTACCCTGGGCCACTCCCTACCATGTCTCCTGATGCGGTTTTCCAGGGTCTCAGCTTCCTTGGTTTGTGCTGTTCCCTACAGCTCTAATGTTTCTTGGCGGTCTGCAGGGGACTAGGTCTCAGCACCTCCGGCTTCTGGGGTTTGGGGCTTCAGCAGTGTCCAGCCTGGAGCCTGGTGTATCCTTCTTCCTCTGTGGTCTGCTCCAGCTATGATGATCTGCTCCTTTTTGTATAAGCATTCCAGTTGAAGCATGCCCAGTGGGAGCAAGGAGGTACAGATGCTGCTGCCAAGAGTGTTGGTTTAATATTTTCATCTCCACTACAGGGTGAATGTACCACGTTTCAGATTATTTTAGAAAAAACATCAGTCATATGAGCCATGACTGACAGCACCACAGGTTTTTGTTGTTGTTGCCGATTTGTCAGGTGGCTTGTGTTTTTGACCATTTGCAAACATGGGGTTCCCCCAACGTATCTATTTAATACCTCAATATTAGTGCAATATGAAGTGTTACTGCATTGTACTGAAAAACAATTTTACATCCTTCTAGTTGTTTGTTTAACTCAGTCATTTTACAATGGGTTAAATCTGCCCCTGGCATAGCTGGAACTGTCTTTCCAAAGATTTGATTCTACTTGGACATTCTCTACACAAAACACCTGTCTTCAGGCCAGCTGCCTCGTTAATTGCACAAGATAGACAATGAATGAATCAGAGGGGCGCACGAAGAGAAATACATTCTCACAAGTTTAAGGAACTGGATACGGACCCAGGAAAACAGGCTTTTTTCCCCTTATTCAAACTTCTTATGGAATGTTGAGCAAGACTGTCATGCAGCATACATATAAGAGTGCTGAATTGGGGTTACACTGGAAACTTTTTCCTTATTTGTGGAAGGTTTGACCTTTAATCTGTTGTTTCTTTTGTGTGACAGCATTATGTTTCTGAGAACAAAATGAAGACATCTCATTTGCATGACAGACTGGTGCTATCCAGAAGTTCACACAAGTCTGGTAACTGAGGAGCATATAGGAAAATCAGGGATAGCTAAGTCTCTTTTCCACCCTCCCACGTATCTTTAGGAGTACCCTGTGCAAACTGTATTATGCCTTTTCTTGGTGTTTCCAATTGGCTTCAATTTTAGTATTTGAACAGTCTATTTTCCCTACCACATGCAAACCCAAAAAGGCCATGCAGTTTGCTGTTTACCATAAACAATACAAGAAGATAACTTTTTAAATTGAAATCATACTTCCATATAATGGGCTGTCCTAAGCAGCCCTCCCGAGCTTTTCTCTTTGCCGTCTTCAATTCCTTCCTCGGTGCCTCAATTACTATAGTTTGAAATTACAAACAATAAAACCCTCTCGTAAAAGGTGGAATTGTACCTCTCAGGCATCTTTTTATAACAGCAGCAAGAAAAAGAAAAAAAACACATTTTTAAAAAAGTAGAATGGTCCATTTAATCATTTCTGGAAAGCAGGGAGCTTTCTGCATTATAAGTTCCAATATTGTTCTCTCAGATGCTCCTCAGTTATTCTCAATACTATGTTTTCTCTATTGATTGCACAGATGCTGCAATGTGAATAAAAACTGTGTATACAACATTCAGGTTAAGGAGGTACAGAAAGTCTGCATAGGCCAAGCAGTGACTGCAAAATTAAACAATGTGCCATAGAAATAGCCCAAACCCTTTTCATCGCAGGGAGAATTATTCTAAAAAGCTAGGACAAAGCTATATACTGCATCACATGCCAATTCTAATGAAGAGGGAGGGACTAATAGGGGAAGTAGAGGTGGGTGACAATCTCAGAAGCAGTGATCATGAGATGGTAGATTTCAAGTTCCTGACCAAAGGAAGAAAAGAGAGTAGTAAAATACACACCTTGGACTTCAGAAAAGCAGACTGACTCCCTCAGAGACCTGATGGGTAGAATCCCCTGAGATGCTAACATGAAGAGGAAACGAGTCCAGGAGAGCTGGCAGTATTTTAAAGACGCCTCTTTGAAGGCACAGAAAGAAACCATCCCGATATGTAGCAAGAAGGAGCTTACAAAAAGTGGAAACTTGTTCAAATGACCAGGGAGAGCTATAAATGTATAGCTCAAGAATGCCGGGGGTTTATCAGGAAGGCAAAAGCACAATTGGAATGGCGACTGGCAAAGGATGTGAAAAATAACAAGAAAGGTTTCTACAGGCATGTTAGCAAGAAGGTGATCAGAGAGGGTGTGGGTCCCCTACTGGATGAAGGAGGTAACCTAGTGACAGATGATGTGGGGAAAGCTGAAGTACTCAATGCTTTCATATATGGATGTCACATACCTAGACTTTAGTAAGGCATTTGATACGGTCTCGCATGATATTCTTATTGATAAACAGGCAAATATAACTTAGATAGGGCCACGATAAGGTGGGTGCATAATTGCTGGATAACCGTAGTCAGAGAGTTGTTGTTAACGGTTCTAAATCCTGCTGGAAAGGGATAACAAGTGGAGTTCCTCAAGGGTCTGTTTTGGGACCCGTACTATTCAATATCTTCATCAATGATGTAGATATTGGGATAGAGAGTACTCTTATTAAGTTTGCAGATGATACCAAACTGGGTGGGGTTGCGACTTCTTTGGAGGATAGGGACATAATTCAAAATGACCTTAGCAAGTTAGAGAAATGGTCAGAGGTAAACAGGATGAGGTTTAATAAAGAGAAATGCAAAGTGCTCCACTTAGGAAGGAACAATCAGTTCCATACATACAAGATGGGAAGCGACTGTCTAGGAAGGAGCATGGCGGAAAGGGATCTAGGGGTCATAGTGGATCACAAGTTGAATATGAGTCAACAGTGTGATGCTGTTGCAAAAAAAGCAAATATGATTCTAGGTTGTATCAACAGGTGTGTTGTAAGCAAAACTCGTGAAGTCATTCTGCCGCTCTACTCTGCACTAGTTAGGCCTCAGCTGGAGTACTGTGTCCAGTTCTGGGCGCCACATTTCAAGAAAGATGTGGAGAAATTGGAAAGGGTACAGAGAAGAGCGACAAGAATGATTAAAGGTCTAGAGAACATGACCTATGAAGCCAGGCTTCATGAACTGGGCTTGTTTAGTTTGGAAAAAAGAAGATTAAGGGGGGACATGATAGCGGTTTTCAAATATCTAAAAGGGTGTCACAAGGAGGAAGGCGAAAATTTGTTCCTCTTGGTTTCTGAGGACAGGACAAGGAGTAATGGGCTTAAAGTGCAGCAGGGGAGGTTTAGATTGGACATTAGGAAAAAATTCCTAACTGTCAGGGTGGTCAAATATTGGAATAAATTGCCAAGGGAGGTGGTGGAATCTCCCTCTCTGGAGATATTTAAGAACAGGTTAGATAGACATCTGTCAGGGATGGTGTAGGTGGAGCTTGGTCCTGCCTTGAGGGCGGGGGGCTGGACTCGATGACCTCTCGAGGTCCCTTCCAGTCCTATTATTCTATGATTCTATGATATGATTCTTTGCCTCTGTCTTTATGGACAAGATCAACTCCCAGACTAATGCACTAAGTGACACAAGATGGGATGAAGATGGACAGCCCTTTGCGGGTAAAGAACAGGTTAGGAACTATTTAGAAAAGCTAAAGGTACATAAATCCATAGGTCCGGACTTAATGCATCCAAGGGTACTGAGGGAGTTGGCAAATGTCATTGAGGAGCCTTTGGCCATTATCTTTGAAAAGTTGTGGAGACTGGGAGAGTTCCTGGATAACTGAAAAAAGGCAAATGTAGTTCCCATCTTCAAAAAAGGGAAGAAGGGTGATCCAGGAAACTATAGGCCAGTCAGTCTTACCTCGGTCCCGGAAAAATCATGGAAGGGATCCTTAAGGAATCCATTTTGAGGCACTTCAAAGAGGGGAAGTGATTAAAAAAAGTCAGCATGGATTCACAAAGGGCAAGTTGTGCCTGACCAAACTGATTAGCTTCTATGATGAGGTAACTGGCTCTGTAGACATGGGAAAGTCAGTGGATGTGATATACCTTGAATTTAGCAAGGCTTTTGATATGGTCTCCCACAATATTTTTGCCAGAAAGTTAAGGGAATGTGGATTGGATAAAAGGACAGTAAGTTGGTTACAAAACTGGCTAGAAGGCCAGGCCCAGCAGGTAGTGATCAGGATGGCGGTCGGTTTCTAGCGGAGTGTTCCAAGGTTTAATTCTAGGAGCAATTTTGTTCAATATCTTTATTAATGACCTGGATGAGGGGATGGATTGCACCCTCAGCAAGTTTGCAGATGACACTATGCTAGGGGGAGACATAGATACGCTGGAAGGCAGGGATAGGGTCCAGAATGACTTAGACAAATTGGAGGATTGGGCCACAAGAAATCTGATGAGGTTCAACAAGGATAAGTGCAGAGTCCTACACTTGGGACGAAAGAATCCCAAGCATTGTTACAGGCTGGGGACCAACCGGCTAAATAGTAGTTCTGCAGAAAAGGACCTGGGGGTTACCGTGGATGAGAAGCTGTATATGAGTCGACAGTGTGCCCTTGTAGCCAAGAAGGCTAATGGCATATTAGGGTGTATTAGGAAGAGCATTGCCAACACATCCAGAGATGTGGTTATTCCCCTTTATTCAGCTCTTGTGAGGCCACATCTGGAGTATTGTGTCCAGTTCTGGGTCCCCCTACTACAAAAAGGACATGGACGCATTGGAGAGGGTCCAGCGGAGGGCAACGAAAATGATTAGGGGGCTGGAGCATATGACCTACGAGGAGAGGCTGAGGGAGTTGGGTCTGTTTAGTCTGCAGAAGGTAAGAGTGAAGGGGGATTTGATAGCAGCCTTCAGCTTCCTGAAGGGAAGTTCCAAACAGGATGGAGAAAGGCTTTTCTCAGTAGTGACAGTTGGCAGAACAAGGAACAATGGTTTCAAGTTGCAGTGGGAGAGGTCGAGGTTGGATATTAGGAAAAACTATTTCACTAGGAGAGTCGTAAAGCACTGGAATGGGTTACCTAGGGAAGAAGTGGAATCTCCATCCCTAGAGGTGTTTAAGTCTCAGCTTGACAAAACCCTGGCTGGGTTGATTTAGTTTGGATTGGTCCTGCCTAGAGCAGGGGGCTGGACTTTATGACCTTCTGAGGTCTCTTCCAGCTCTATGATTCTAGAAAAGGTGAAGGTTATGCAAGGAATCGGGAGGAGAGGTTCTCTGTGCTCTTTGCCATACTGTGAGCCCATATAATGGTAAAAAAAAATCTTGCCCTGGGTTATTAGCAGCGAATTGACCCCAAGATCGATACATAATTAAGAAAATATAAGGGAAACTTTTTTTTAAAAAAGCAAAGGTTCAATTAACATAGCAAATTACTGTGCAGCTTCCTTATGTAGACCTTAATCTCTGGTACAAAGGACACTACATTCTACAGAATGTCAATGAAGAGGGGATCTTACTCTGTATTGAGTGTGTGTACAATAGCAGTGAGTGGAGGTTTTTTGCTTATCATCAATGTGCAGTTGCAAGTGTTTACCAGTGCAGTGCTCATTTTTACCTTCTGAATGTTTTCTGGGACTAGCTCTTGGTTTGCTCATCTTCATGAGCACTTCTTTGCATGTATTTGATCATCAACATTGTAGATGTGGTGTTGAGTTTTGATTGGGCATGTGAGAAGTCTTTGATCACTTTTATGAAAATTGTACTCATTTAATAGGACCAGCAATAACTCACTAGTCAACTGGGGAAGATAAAATAATGATTACATTTCCCTTTTCCTCTCTTAAGATTGGGAGCTGGTTCTGATGCCATTAACATAGTTAAATGCTCATGTATCCTAAGGGGAGCTACTCCTTTTTCAGTCATGTAACTCAAAGAACAAGGCTTGGACTAGCATCTGAATTAGGTTACAGTAGCAAAATGAGACTGCCAAGCTCATTCTATTTCCTAATAGAGATCTTTTTGCTGCAAAATATGGTGCAAATAAGCATAATTGGCATTCTTTCATTGGAACATAATTAGGCCTGCAGGTGAGCAAAAATGTGACATCAGCTCAGCTGTGAAAGTTAGTTTGTAGAAGTACTGCTTATTTGATTCTAGGTGGGGTGACTAGTTTCTCAGGCACTAGACAATACCTTACAGTCAATCAAACAATTTAAAGCCTTGTTGCTCTGGGTAACTCTGTAGTTTGAAGTGCTTTTTAAATATGTGCATGGGAGAATTACAAAACAGCACACAGGGTTGGCATTTTGCTTGCTCAGTTTACAGAGCAATCCATAGTGGGTCTTTGTCATGTTGTTTGAATGTTACACTGTGCTGTCCCTGTGATGTGGAGGTGTTCTACATTAAACAAAAACAGAGCAAAGGTTTTGACAATCTCCTTCAACAGAAACAAAACCTAATGACTGAGTAATAGTGTCAACTTTTTCTTTAAAAATGAACTGCTTTTCCTTCAAACCTATTGGTTTGATTCTGAACACAGGGGCCAGGAAAATTGCCGGTAGACTTTCAATTACTAGAGTGATTGCTACAGAGCAGTATTGATTGTTTATTATTACCCACTGTATCATTTATCTGTTAGTGGAGGAAACATACTTCATGATAAATTAACCTTTTTTTAAAGTAACAGTAGATAGTAAGAAGTTGTGCTGCCACAAGTTTGTATGTGATGTATAAGTCGCCTGAAGTATAAGCAAAAATAACAATGTTGTTCAAAACTCGACAAAACAATGCAAATCAGCAATGAAGGAGGCCAGGTACCTGAAAGCTCAGGTAACTCAGAATTTAAAACTCTGTGGCTATGTCTACACTCGTGGCTTCTTGCACGAGTAATATGCAAATGAGGCTAAGCGTGGAATATCGCCAAGCCTCATTTGCATACCTAATGAGCCACCATGTTTTTCAGAAGAGGCTGTTGTGCAAGAAGGAGCATCTACACTGCCCCTTTTAGTGCAAGAAAAACCCTTTTGCACAACGTCGTTCTTCCTCTCAAGTAATAGGTGTAACGGTGTTGCGCAAGAGGGTTTTCTTGCGCAAGAAGGGGCAGTGTAGACGCTCCTTCTTGCGCAAGAGCCTCTTCGGAAAAAAATGGTGGCTCATTAGGTATGCAAATGAGGCTCGGCGATATTCCACGCTTAGCCTCATTTGCATATTGCTCGCGCAAGAAGCCGCGAATGTAGACATAGCCTGTGTGTGATACATGGAAAAGGCACCCTCATGTAAACAACTTAAATGCTGAAGTTCACAGTATGTTATGCCTGGCATGCTGGAGCACCATGTTTTATTTCTACAAGTTGAGCTGATTGGAATGGTTCTGCTTTTCAAGTAAAAAAATGTGGTGCCTCACCAGGGTACCATGGGCTAAACAAATTAGCTCTCACTCACTCCTATTAATTTCTTTAATCTGCACTTCTCTGATAAAGAACAAAGTAATTTTTTTAAAAAGCATGCCCCCCTATTGACTCAAACAAACCAAACAAGGCACACAAAATACTTATCTTGTTCAACAGATGGTCTTCCTTAAATAGAAAAGGAATTCGTATCCCAGTCTGTCATAGACAACTGCTGCAGGCTGAAAGCACTTACAATGTCAAACGTTCAAGCGGAACTAAGCTAATCCAATTGTAATAATAATACTATATATAACTCTGTCCCTCTCTGCAGCACAAATGCAAAAGAAGGGGCAATGGTTCTGCTCCTGCTCCTACTGAAGCCAATGGCAAAATTCCCTTTAACATCAGTGGAGCAGGACTGAACTCAGTATTTCAATTAACACAAGAAACATGGAGAATTTAGCATTTAAGCATGGATAAATGGCCTGATTTTCAGAGGTGCTGAGCACCCATAGGTCTTACACAAGTCAAAAGGAGATATGAGGGCTCAGCGCCTCTTGAAAAACTATGCCGAAAACTTGTCAATGAAATTCAATGATGTTTAAGCTGTATCAAGCCATTACTTATCAGCGATACACTGTATTACAAGTTATATGACCACACAAAACACTTCAGATGCAAAAGAAGCCAAGATAGGAAAAGAAGATGTCGCTAGAGCCCTGCGCAGATACAAAATTGGTATCTGCATCTGCAAAAATGATCTGTGGATATCTGCATCCACAGTCACACATGTGGGTATCGTGGAAACAAAGCAAATTTGCATGGTTTTAGATACAAAATCTGTATCCTTATCTGCAAAAGTGAGTCACAGCTATCTGCATTAACAGCCACAGGTTTGCAGGGCTCTAGGCAATACCTATATAAAATTCCTACAAAAATATTAGAAGAGTACTAGATGGTTAAAGAGGCCTATTAAACAAGCAACTGTTAGGGTTCCACAACCTCATCTCACTCCTACATCTATGAGTTATAATCCCATGCAGGGGATTATAACTCAACCTTTTTTTTAATATAAAGTACCCCTTTTTAGTGTGTGTGTGTGTGTGTGTGTGTGTGTGTGTGTGTGTGTGTGTGTGTGTGCTCCCAGTACCTACACTTTTGAGACACACAAAACTTTTTTCTACCATTTCAACACATTTGTTTAAACAATTTAATTGTAGCCAGGCAGGTGATGAAATTTTTGGTGTAAAAAGCACAAAAATAATAAAGCGCAGCAAAACTTAAAGCAAAAATTCAGTTTTCTCCAAATTTCAGTTGTGTTGATGTACCCTCCAGACTTCTCTCGAGTATCTCTAAGGGTACTCAAACCACTGGTTGAGAAACACTGCACTAGAGGACAGGAGACTATGCTGTATATATTGATTAACTTGATCATTTAAACACTATTAAACCCTTTTCTATCACTTATTTTTAAATACGGGGCCGTATTTTGCTCTATTTTACCAATATAAATGCAGAATGACTCCATCAGTATCAATGGACCATTTCTAGATTTATACCAGTATATTTGAAATTACCCTGGAACCATGCCACTATCATGGAAACTGGATTATGGCTCTTTGCTTTCTTCTTTAAGAAGCTCAAAATTAAATAACTGAATTCATGCAAAATAGTTAATCAAAATTATAATTAAAACTGAAAGGAAATATATGCTCCACCACTTTGAAACAAGAAGCAGAGGTTTTATGTACACTAGGCTACACACGCTTTCATTACCTCCCTTATAATTTATTAATATGTTTCCTCCAGGCTCTCTCTTGTGCATTAATTGCAATCAATTCATAGAGAGTATTGCAAGGGGAAAAAAATGCTTCAAGAAGAATCAGGTCCTTAAAAAGTAAAAATAGGGAAGTATTTATAGTGGCTATCCTCATATAACAATTAGACTCCTGAAAGGCTCTACATATCTGAACATGGAGACATTATCACGTAATTGCTTCTAAGAATATAAAAGAAATGAAGAGAGCAAAGACAGTAATGAAATAGGCAAATATATTTAAAGAAACATAACTGGATGATCAAGCTAGTCAAATTCAGACTAGAAATAAAGGAGCATTTCTTTTATCTGTGAGGATAGTTAATCATTTTAACAACTTATCTAGGGATGTTGTGAAGTCTCCATCTGCTGAAGTTTGTAAATAAAAGCTGGACATCTGAAATGGTATGCTCTGGCTCACACAGAGATTCTGGGCTCAATGCAGGAATCATTGGGTGAAGTGCTGTGGCTTATGTTATGCAGGTCAGACTAGAAAATCATAATGGTTCATTCTAGCCTTAAATCTATGACTGTTGAACTCTATATAGCAGGTCCAATGGGCCAATGGCCGTTTTACTTCTATAGGACTAAAGTGATGCTGATCCCAATCTTGGAGGCTTTGGACCTGATTCAGGAAACCACTTGAACAGTGTTTAAGTTCCCCATCATTTGGAATAGCCCTTTATCATATGCCTAGTTCCCATTTACTTCCATAATATTTAAGCATTATAGGCAAAATGTGCTTTAATGCTGTCTCAAATACAACCGCTTTCTTAAACTACACCTTAAGGATTTGGCTTATTCTTAAAAAGGAGTGTAAAGTTTAAAGATCAAGGGTAATATTGTGTTCTCGTGCCAGAACTCAGCTCCAATGTTCTGTTCTTCCCATCTGGGCATAACTTCTATTAAGTTGCATCAGGAATGATTTTCTCTAACCTCTGGGTCAGGCCCTTGAACACCTTCATTTCCACCTGCCTCAGCCCAAGTCGGCTTTGTTCCAATCCACTCCTTGCATTTCTAGATTTGATATCAGAATAAATCTCTCCCCCATATGGGAGGTATTCAGAAAGAAATATTTAAAAAATCAAAATAAACTGGTCAGAATAAAGAAAATGTTAAGGGTTAAGGCAGATGGGGAAATACTCATGATCACAAAGATACATTTGCCACTTCAAGCGACAGAACTCTGATCACAGAGCATTTCAATAACTTTGACAGCACTATAATAGCAGTGGGAAAATCACCAAGTGTGAACCGGGAGATTGTATAGTATATCACAGCTCTTTCTCATGGTTTGTTGGGCAACAAAAATCTCAAAGGTTTAGTTTTGTTGAGAGATTGGTTGGTTGGGTTTTTTGTGGCCTTTGTCTCAGAAAACAAGCCAAGAATGAAACATAAGTTGCTGGTGGGTTACTATCTACTGTCTGGAGAGCATTTGCTACTTTGAATTACTCCTGGGTAAGTGTGTACAGGGCTGGATCACACAATAGGCAGACTAAGCACGTGCTTAGGGAACCAGCAAAGCAGGGGCACAAAAAAAGAGAGATTTTATGGTATAGCATTGTTTTTATTTTGAATTACATATGGGGGGAGGGCACCATAACCTTTTCAGTGTTTAGGGCCTCTAATGGTCTTAATCTGGCCCTGAGTGTATAAATAGCAATAGTAGGAAAATACAGAGTTGAGAGACTGCAAAGTAGTTCAGAAGAAAAGAAAACCTACTGAGAAAACAAAGGAAATGTTTGATAAAGGGACATGAATGTACAAACCGTTGAGCATTTCAAATATGGTATAAGTCCAGATATCCAAAATCTCTTTATCTGAAAATCCTCGTGTGTGCACAATGTATCACCATGTTAATTGCCTGCTAATATCTTCTCACTTAGCTTTTTAGTGCCTGTTTGTGCTAATCAATGGCTTTATGTTTTGTCCTATTTGTGTAGCAATCCGAACAGTCACCAACACTTACTGGGACCTAAACCTGTTACAGCAGCACGAAGTATTAAGCAAACATCTGCATCACTCTCTTCATTTCCTGAATTTCTATATCAATGAAATTGCAGCTCAAAAGTTTCCAGTGTTCCCCCAGCACATTCATACTGTATAAGTTAAGTAATAGAGAGGCAGCTGTGTTAGTCTGATCTTGCTAAAACAAAGGGAAAAACTATGTAGCACTTTCAAGACTAACAAGATAGTTTAATAGGTGATGAGCTTTCATGGGCCAGACCCACTTCCTCAGATCATATTCTGGAAGAGAATTGGCATGACCATATATACCAAAGGAATACAATGATAAGAGTGAACACATTATTAAACTGACAAATCAGATTTAGTACAGAAGGTGGGGCAAGGGAGGGGAAGAGAGGGAATAGCTATTTGAGAGTCAATGAATAGCTAATCATGGGTGATAAGTGAGGAAGCTATCTTTGTAATGTGTAAGGTAATTAGCATCTTTGTTAAGGCCCATTTGTAAAGTGTCAAATTTAAGCATGAATGAATGTTCTGAAGTTTCCCTCTGTAATCTGGTGTAAAAGTATCTTTGACATGAGATGCATGTAGTAAGGTCGTTAAGACTATGTCCAGGTAGGTTGAAATGAAAAGCAACTGGTTTTTCCCTTGTGAAGATGTTTGATTTGTGGGCATTAATTCTTTGGCGAAGCGTCTGAGAAGTCTGTCCAATATACATAGCAGAAGGACACTATTGGCACATGATGGTATAAATTATATTTCTGGATGAACAGGAATATGTGTTCTTGATCATATAACTGACATGGTTAGGTCCAGTGATGGTGTCACTAGAGTAAATATGTGGACAAAGTTGGCAACAGGGTTTGTTGCAAGGGAAAGTTTCAGGGTTGGTATTAATGTGGTATGTCCTGTGGTTGTTGGTAAGAATCTTCCTGAGGTTAGATGGTTGTCTATAGGAGACTATGGGTCTGTCCCCCAGAGCCTGTCGGAGTGTAGTATCCTATTCCAGTATAGGTTGTAGGTTATTGATAATGTGTTGAAGGGGTTTAAGTTGGGGGCTATAGGTGATGACAAGGGGTGTTCTATTATTGGTTTTCTTGGGCCTATTTTGAAGTAGATGGTTTCTGGGTATTCATCTGGCTCTTTAAATTTGTTTTTTTATTTCCCCCAGTGGGTAATTGAGATTTACAAATGCTTGGCAGAGATCTTGAAATTTCTGGTCTCTGTCAGTGGGATTAGAGCAGATGTGGTTGTACCTAAGGGCTTGACTATAGACAATGGATCGCATGGTGTGTCCTGGATGGAAGCTGGAGGCATGTAGGTAAGTGTGGCAGTCAGTGGGTTTTCTGTAGAGAGTGGTATTTAATTTTCCATTGGTGATTTATACTGTGGTGTCCAGGAAATGGATCTCTCATGTTGAATGGTTCAGGCTGAGATTGATGGTGGGGTGTAGGTTGTTAAAATCTTTGTGGAATGTGTCCAGTGTTTCTTGGCCATGGGTCCAGATCATAAAGATGTCATCGATGTAGCATAAGTAAAGGAGAGGTAAAAGAGGACGGGATCTGAGGAAACAGATGCTAATTACCTTACACATTACAAAGATAGCTTTCCCACTTATCACCCCTAAATCTGATTTGTCAGTTTAATAATGTGTTCACTTTTTTCATTGTATTCCTTTGGTATATATGGTCATTCCAATTCTCTTCCAGAATATGATCTGAGGAAGCGGGTCTGGCCCACTAAAGCTCATCATCTACTAAACCATCTTGTTCGTCTTAATAGTGCTACATAGTTTTTCCTTTTGTATAAGCTAAGGGTCTGACTCCACTGTTACACCAGCATAAAAGCAACTCCACTGACTTCAGAGGACTTTGGCCTGGTCTACACTAGGAAATTAGGTCAGTAAAATTAGGTCAAAAATTCACACCCTGCATTGATCTAGTTAAACTACATTAACCCCCAAGTGTAGACAACACTGGATTGATGGGAAAATTCTCCTGTCAACCTAGTAACTGCATCTTGGAGAGCAGGAGTGTCTATGCTGACAGGAGATGACATTACCTAAGCTTATGGGAAGGCTTCACTACAGTGTCGCCATTGTGGATGTGTGCTGCTTTGGCTTTCTCAAGGGAGACAAGTCCTTAGTGGAATTACCAGCATCTGTTACTAGTAACTGAATAAGTGTAAAGTAACAAGAGTAAAGTAGAGATCAGAATTAGGCACTAAATTCCAAATCCTCACCTGCAGTAAATTGGCTTATCAGCATTCAATGAAGTTACACCAGTGAAGCATCTGGCCCCCTGTACTGAAAATGACAAGTGAGTCTGTATCTAGCAGTGAGGTAAAGAAATGACATCTCCAGAGAAGGCTGCAGGAGCCAGAAAATGAGAGAATTTAAAAGGTAAAGCAGCAGCTCCGGGGAGAATGAAGAAATAAACATCAAACATGGAGTAAAGGAGGGTATGTCTCCACAGCAGCATTATTTCAGAACTGATGTGATTCCAAAACAACTGTGTCTACACTACAAGCCTTTATTTTGAAATGCTGTCGAGCTGGAGAACTTCTTACTCTGACTCATAGTAATTCTCATTTCATGAGGAGTAAGTAAAGTCGAAGGAAGAGTGCTTTTCCTTCAACTTCCTGCTGTGTAGACAGTGTCAAAACCCGAATTAAGCAGTTTTGACTTCAGCTACACAATTGACATAGCTCAAATTGCGTAGCTTAATTAGACTTTAGCCCTGCTGTATAGACATACTCTAAGGGTGTGTCTAAAATACATGGCTCCGTCAACGGAGCAATGTAGATTAGGCAGGACAGCAAAGGGAAATGAAGCGGCTATTTAAATAATTGCTGCTTCATTTAAATCAAAATGGCTGCCGCGCTGTGCCTATCAGCTGATTGTTGGCACAGTGCAGCAGTTTAGACAGGGATCTGCCAACCCCAGAACCCTTCATTGGCAGATCCTTTATGCCTCATGAAACGAGGTTTACAGGATTGGTCCGCAAAGGCTTCCCCAGCCAACCGATCCGCGTCTAGACTACTGTGCTGTGCCAGATCAGCTGATCATCAGCACAGTGTGGCAGCCATGTTTATTTTAATCAAGTGGGGATTATTTCAATCCCTGCTTCTTTGCCTATGCTGGGTAAACTAGTTTACATGGCTCCATCGATGGAGCCATGTAGTCTAGACATAACCTTAGTGACCACCTGCTTCTCTGTTTTACTTACACACACACACTATTTTCCATAGCATCATTAATACAACGGCAGTGCAAACTAGGCTTTCTAACTGTCCTGTTTGATAATACATTTTGCATGAGTGCTCAAGTCTTTTCTTTCCCTCAACTGTCTCACCAAATTAGGAGGACAGACATAGAATTGAGTCAGCAATGGAATTTGTACAAGAGAGTAAGGAGAGTGTAGCTGCAGTAGAGGAAGAAAGCAAGAGACTAAGGAGAACGTAGCTGTAGTGGAAGATGATGATTTGCATTGCTGATAATCTATGACAAGAAGAAACAAGGTTCTGGAGAAAAAGGTCTTCACCAAAGCCTATAGGCTGAATACTGGCTTTGCCTGTGTGTGCACTAGAGGAAGAAGAGAGCCCTGTCCCAGTTGACCCTTCCAGGAAGCAGCCAGATATGATGGCTTGACTTTTCCCTTGCTAACAATACTGTAAAATTTAAAAGGAAAAGACTATCACACTAGATCAGGGATAAATCCAGAAACCAAGTCCTTCTGCCCTAGTCAGCATTTGCAATGCACAAAATACTTCTTTGTATACTTTGTGTCAAGTGCTACCACTGAGACTACATCTACACTACAACTTTTTTCAGCAGAAAATATGCTAATGAGGGACTCATTATCATGAGTTGCAACATCATTAGCATATTTTCTGCCGGTTTTTTTTGTGCAAGGAATTTTTGCTATAAAGCTGTGTGTTGTATGTGTTTTAGGGTTTTTGTGTTTTTCTTTGGCTAATCCATTTAAGCAAAAATCAGATTTCAGGGTCAGATCTCAGTATTGCAGAACACTGCTATATTTGTCCACAATTAATTTATTACCATATTCTTATCATGCCTGATATCAATACTGGGGAAAAAAAGGATATTGATGGGAAATACCCTCTAATCTATATCAATAACTCTATGCATCTTATTTTTTTTCTATTTTTGTTTAAAGTGATTTTATTCTATCACAAATATTTAGGCCAGTTCAAATTGTTCATAGATAACAACTAGTTCAATTACAAATCCTGAACAGAATGCACATGATGTTGGCAGATTTACATTTGCTCAACAGAAACCATGATGAAGAGACTTGAGGACTTCAATCACCATCACTGCCAGTCCCTTAACCTTAACCTACATGAACACACATTTACAGTATTTAGATAGGCACACAAAGAAGCTAATAAAAACAAAACGATAACGGTAGTGAGAATAAACCTGAGCATTAGAAATATTCCAGCCTTACATAGCAGATCATGAGATATCATTTTGGCATTTGTTTTCAAATGTTATTACAGTCTGTCTGTATTAACTACTTATCTTGTGTATGAAACTTGTTCTCTCAAAGGATTGCAATTCTGACCTCAACAGAGCCATCTGCTCTTTTGAGAACTTTATATTCTTGCCCCCTCTAGTGTACGAGATATCACAGAAACACTAATCCTTTCTTTATTCCTTTTCAGAGTATTTTTCTTGTTATTTCCTCTCTGATCACATCCAGCCAGCAAAGCAACCTGATAACAAAAGAACTCCACAACAGACTACCTCATGGCATTTCTTTGAAATTTAAACATGTTCTGCCAACTTGGCATAGTACCTGATAAATCAAATTTTCTATGATGGTGGCTTCTTACATCAGTCATATCAATGCTAAAAGCATAGATCTTATTATATTTGCCACCAGTGTGGTATTGGGAGAGGGGAAGTCGTGGTACATGTGAATTACCAAAGTTGCCTGTTAAAAACATATTGCAATCAGCCTCAGGGGTGGCCTTAGACTAGCTGCCAGCAACTAGCACCCTAGGCGAACCATGAAATCGGCGCCCCCACCTCCAAACCCCTCAATGATATTGTGCCACCATTTGGTGCCCCATTTAACTTGGCGCCCTATGTAACCGCCTAGTTCGCCTATATGGACGGGCTGCCCCATACAGCCATTGCTCTCACAGACCCAAGATATGTCCACTAGCTAACTTCAAACTTAAAGTAAAAAGAAAATGCATGTGCTAGTCATTTTTTAAATTCAACAGTGTACACATGCACATTTATGCAGAATTGAGGGCTATCTACTTAATAACACAGGTTTCTAAATGTGAAATAAGAGAGAATTTCCATTAACTGTTAGTCTTACAGCTTGGTTACAGCCTATTTTCAGGCCAGTGGCTAGAAGATGGGACTCTTACCAAGTGATGAACTCCTGAGCAACATGATTATGTGTAGCAGAGGACAGCAATCAGCAAACTTTCCATTTTCCTTGATGGCTGCTAAGTAATTTTTGCTGAAATTTCTCTTTAAAAAAAAAAGATGATTATTCCTTACAGTTGCAAATGAAAACCTTGGAATGCAAGCTCAGCAAAACCGATGCAATGATATCTGGCTGAATTTCCAGCCAGCCTGAAACAAACATTATGAGAGCCTGTGTGAACTGCTCTTACTCATTTCAATGGGATGCAATAAACTCTGAAGACTATTGATAGCACTGCAGTATTCTTAACTAGTTAACTGCTGAACAGAAGCACGTGAAAAAAAAAAGAGAAAGATATGAACCATCTACTATGGATTATATTTCATTTTGGTACAGGAAGTATTTTTTTCACACAAGGCATAATCAACCTGTGGAACTCCTTGCCAAAGGATGCTACTAAGACCAACACATCACAGCATTCATAAGAAGAACTGGATAAGTTTCTGGAGGATAGGTCCATCAGTGGCTGTTAGCCAGGATGGACAGGGAGAGTGTCCCTAGTGTCTGTGTGTATCAGAAATGGGCAATGGCGTTTGCCTGCTCTGTTCTCTCTCTGTGGGGTACCTGGCATTAGCCACTGTGAGAAGAAAGGATACTGGGCTAGATGGACCTTAGGTTTGACCCAGTATGGCTGTTATGTCCTTGTGGTGTCAATAGTCAGAAGCTCTGTGGTGTAGGCTGCGCATGAATGTACCAACACTTAGTGTTTTCAATTCTGAATTCTGACAGCAGTAAGGAAGAAATATCCACAATCAATCAAATAAAAAATGAATAGTCAAATTATCCTTCATATTATGTCAGTGTAACCAATGGATGACATTTAAACTAGGTGGTGGATATTTGCTTCCAGTAATTATCAAAGGGCATATTTTGAACAAACCGTCACTTTTTTGTAATACATAAAACCTATTGGTCAAGAAGATTTAGAATTAATAAGATTATTTTTAAATGAAAAGGACAACTTCCTTCTCTTTCCTATGCCTGTGAATTTCTCTACCAAACTCTCCACAGGCAATTCCCTTCGGGTATGTCCACACTTGCTCCCTTGTTTGAACTAGGGATGTAAATGTAGGCGGCCGAAATTGCTAATTAAGCGGGGATTTAAATATCCTGTGCTTCATTACCATAATCTCGCCTGCATGTTATTCCACTCGCCAGCTGATTTGAACCAGGAAGTGTGCTCCCGGATGTGTTAGTTCTAAACAAACCCCTTAGTTCGAACTAACGTTACTCCTCATTTTTTGAGGAGTAACGTTAGTTCGAACCAAGGGGTTTGCTTCAAACTAACACACCCCGAAAAGCACTTCCTGGTTCGAATGAGCTGGCGAGCGGAATAACGAGTGGGCGAGATTATGCTAATGAAGCACGGGATATTTTAATCCCCGCTTCATTAGCAATCTTGGTCGCCTACATTTGCATCCCTAGTTCGGACTAGGGAGCAAGTGTAGATGTACTCTTCCTGAAAACTATTCTTTCAAGTTCACACATATAGACTACCAAAGACAACTAGCAATTACTTAAATTATTCTGGTATAGTCCTTAGGGATATGTCATGTGGCCACATCCTGCCCTCACATACTTGAGTTCAGCTGCCATTGTCTGAATTGTCAGTTGTTCATGCTCACTTAGAGCAGATTACAGTCTGACTTTGCCATTTAAAAGGAGTATTTATAATCCACTGTCAAATACTTTGCAGCTTCACAAGGTTTTTGCTGTGTGCTGAGCACTGGACCACTGGGCTATTCTTAATAACAGATTCATACCCCTCTTCTTAAGAGAAGCGTGTTATATGAACAAAGAAAACTAATACTCTCCCCCCCACACCTTTAATTTTCCTAGGCTGCTCATACTCTATTTGGTCTCAAATCAAAGCAAGATAAAAGTAAATGAAAGATTCTTTTAATCTACTATTCACATCTGTCTAGAGATGCATTTCCTGTTATCCAATGCCACACTATTTAATACACTTTGTTTTGTGATTCTGGGAGAAAAGTGGAATATAACGTATTTGCAGAAGCTAAATTTTATTTAAACTTGGCAAATATTGATATAAAAATGTGAACATGAAGCCCAGCATGGATAAGCAAATGCAATGCAAAAATAAGAAATGCATTGCATCCAATAAGGAAATGTTTGTTCATTCTAATTCACTGGGCAAATATATAATGTGCAGGATTTTCAAAAACACCAAACATTTTCCATTTATCTTTCCTCTGACCACTTTGACTGTTTTTCCTTTTTGACACTGAAAAAGAGAGGAACTTTAAAAAAAAAAAAAAAAGACAGGACAGAGGAAAAATCAAAACTGAAAACACTAGAAAACAAAACCTGAAAAATAATTTCTGATTTTGGTGATAAAACAATTTTTTGTTAAAAATGCCATACTTTCAACACTTTTTTCATTAAAAAAAATGCCAGCACTCTTTTCTAGTCACGTGACTGAAAGCCAGAGAATTTTCTAAGGCCCTTGACACTTACTCATAAAGAGCAAACACTAGAAAGCATGGAACAATGGTATGTTAGGATTGACTTCTTCCAAATCCAAACATAGGAACACATGGAAATGCAACATTAAAATATCTCAAATGCTCATAATTTTATCCCAGTAAAGCTCCCAGCTTGAACAACACCCATCCAAGGCAGATACTTGCTTATATCAAGTAAGGTAGATGCCCTGGTAATGCAGCATGACGTAACAACAATCAGGCAGCTGGTGTTCTGAGACAATTGTTTTTCATACCTCCCAATATCAAACTAGTTGTTTCTTGTGCTTTTCCACCTGTACATTTACACTTTAGTCTACACTTGCAATTGAATGACTAATTTTTTTGTCATTCACAACTGCCTATCCCCTCCTGCCCAGAATGATAAAAGTTTTGCTGCTGCATGTGCAAGTGTAAACAGCACTTTGTTGACAGGAGTGCTCTCCTGCCAACAAAGTGAAAGGCACTTGTGGGGACTAGAAGTATTTTGTAAGCAAAAATGACAACCAACACCTCTTACAAATACAGACTTTAAGCAATGGCTGTGTCAACACAGCCTTGTCACTAAGAGCTGCATGGTATAGACATAGCATAAGATTATAAACACTTATTGGAAGTGTCATCTCTCTGATATGTTTGTACAGCACCAGAGTGCAATACTGGCCACTAGGCATTACTAAATTATAATAGCAAGATGCAGATACATACTGTACATCTGTGGACACCATTAAAGACAATAGGACTGCATGCAGGCATAGCAGTCTACCTGTGTGCCATATATTGCATTACCAGAGCCTAGCTCAATGTCATAGCTAGGTGACATTCTTAAGTATGTATTGCTTGACAATTTTTCCAGGAACTGGGGACATCTTAAATCTTTCATACATAATCAATTTACCTAAGGATTCACAAGGAAAGGACCGAATTGAGAGATTCATATTCACAAAGCACACCAAAACAAATAGACTTGAATTAGAAACGGAGACTCAGGACAAGTCTACATTGGCAGAGAAAATACTCAACTCCAGGTACTTGAATTGCATTGTTAATGTCGACATATCTTGCATTGATTTTCTGGGGTGGCCCCACACAATTGGAAGTCGACAGAAGAAACTCTCTCATTCACTTCCCTTTCTCCTCCTGACAGCAAGGAGTACCGTGGTCGATGGGGGTCCCTCAGTGTTTGATTTAGTGGGTCTTTATGAGATCCACTAAATCAAATCCCGGAAGATCAATTGACAAAGTGTCAATTCTCTGGTGAGTGATGCGTGACCTAAGTTTCTTCTGTTTGTACCAAACTCAAGTACTGACAGAAGAAATTAACTATATTGAATTTTCCCAACTCTATCAATATGGATTAAGTTGCACTGAAAAGCTCTGGAGGAGAAGTGTGCTGAATCATTTTGCTGAACAGGTTTGAAGAACTGCCTCAGTCGTTCTTTGCCTTTGCTAACCTTTCCTTTCTAATCCCTTGTTCAGAATCTGACTTTTCATATGCTTTGTTAACTACTCACAAAAATTACTGATGCCAATGAAAAGATCCTGTTTAAATCCTTTGGTTTAGGAATTAGAATCTTCTGTCATATAAAATGGTCTCTGATCACTTTTTTCCCCCAATCCTATCAAGACTTTTGTCTCTTTGGCTTTGATAAAGAAATAGATTAAACAAATGATGAAAAAAATGGATCTGGCTTGAACTTTGAGTAGTTGATTGTCCAGAATTTGAAACTGCCAACATCTGTATGTATCTGAACTTTTATATTATTTATATCTGTACCTACATTTCCTGCCACAAACTATTGGAAACAGAGAATTCTGCTATACTCCGAACATTGAAAATACTATTCTAGGCTCAGTGAAAAATGGGGGAGGGGGAATATGACCCTTTAATTAAACATTTCTGCAATTTCCTAGATAAGTTGCATTTGTAGAAAATTATTAGTGTTTTATCAAGAGAATGCTATTGTGGAGAACACATTGCAACCATTTCCAGTGTGGTTTTGGTGATGTAGATATATTATCTTTTTATTTGTGGATGTTTAATAACTGAATACTACATGCACAGTCCTATTAAAGGATAACAAACCATCTAATAAGTAAGAATCAGTCTGAACATTTGTCAAGAGGCTGTTTTGAAGTTTAAAACATCACAAGATTTTTTTTTTCTTTGTAACATTACTTTGGGTCAGTGTGCTGCGTTGAGTTAAGAACAGAAACAAATTTACTTTGATAGACAGCATTATTAGGGTAGCTCTGACCCAATGAAAATTAGCCCCCAAAATAAATTTAATCTGTCAGATCAGAATCTCACAATGATGCCTTTTATTGTAAGATTTCAGATCATTTTCTAGTCCAAAACATTTTAAGTAAGTGGAGATAATGCTAACCTGATGTGAATCCAGAGCTATTTTCTATGACCTTTTCATACCCCAGAATTCAAAGATATGATAGGAAAGGCAGGAATACATATCCACTGGTAAACCTACTCTGCACATCTGTGAGTAATGTTAAAGCCTTTGGGGTTATTTTATTATAATTTACATTACTACTAAGTAGTTGCTGATTGCAACTCTAAGGTTAAATTTCCAGCTGGTGCTCCATTATAAGCCTTATTTGACAATCTTAACTCCGAAATACCTGGAGGAGTTACTGGTCTGATTTCTTCTTTGATTACCATGTGCTGCAGAATTGGTTTTGATGATTTCCAGAACTCTACGACAGATAGGAATTAAAAAAAAAAACCTATGGTGTTTACAATGAGAGATCCACATTGTTTCCTGACAATTCTTATCTGAACATAGATTTATTGTATAAGTCTAAAAAATTCATACCTGTGTACACTATAAGACACTTAGGAACACTGTCATTTTTTAAAAATAAAAACCCTGTTTTCAAGCTTCAGTTAATATTTTAATGTTTCAAAAACATGGTGTTATTTTACACCTGGTATATCATTATGTAATATTTTTTGTGTCAAATGTATTTGACAAACTGATAGATACAAATTGTGTATCAATGCAAGAACCTGCAATACTGTACTTTTAATTTCCAAAATGTATGTTTCTATCTCCATTTTTGCAAAGATAAACTTGGGAAAGTAAACATGAGAAAGCGTTAACCTAAACTAATGGATTGGTCTTAGAAAGGAGGCTTTGTCACATATATTTATCATCAAGTGAATTATATGAGAAAAGATAAAATCTTTGGTTCCAAATCACCTCATGACTAATGATAAATGGAGTGGACAGACTGTGTGGGGCAAATAGGCTGACCTAGTAGCTGTAGGAGGTACAGGCTGTACCAGGTATGTTCAATATACAGGCTATATCATGTTTATTTCTTTCAGATGACAGAGAGAAAGAGGATGAGAGAGAAGATAGCAAGAATGCACCAGACATAGAAGCACTGGAAGGATGATTCTCAATAAAGAGAAGCCTTTTGAGTAAAGGGTTGGCTGAAAGAGGATTGGAAGCAAATATTATATTTCATGTTTGGTTCCTCCTGTGCTCAATAAAAACAAGATTTAGTGTTTGCACAGAAAACAAACTACATCAAAGAAATAACTGTCTCTATACTGTAGTTTCCATTAGAAGGGAAATTGAGGACCCAACATTTTGGTTAAAGACTGGGGGCAAAAAAGGGAAACAATGTGAACAGGACCTATTCATTCATGTCAGTGAAACGCACTAAACTTTGGAACAAATATCATATACATATACCTTCAGTTAGCAAAATTTACAATAACTCTATTGGAGAGACCAAGTTAAGGTTATTTGGGTGCTGGTGACTCAGAATTTCTCTGCTTAGTGATCTATGTCTATGAACTCAGGTTTAGTGTTGATGTCAGAGTAGTCTATGTAGTAATGTTTTGAGATTTCCATACTTCCTAGTGTTCAAGATTTTTTAGGATGCATTTACGATACAGCTCTTGAATTGCCTTAGCAAGCTTAACTATACCTTAACACTTTTCATTTAATTGTTCACATCAAAGTAATCCCATATGATTTCATCTGCCATTCTTGCCTGATAGGAGGGTTCTTTACATTTTCTGCTGGCTCCCTTATATTCTGCTGATCCCCTAGTCTGTTCCTCATGACAAACCGGCAAATGGGATGAAGAAGGTAGGCAGTATGTTATTCCAAACCTGGAATGAATTTGGTGTATATACAGATCTTTCCTATTGGTTTAAGCCTTTTTCTAGTGAAACCCATTTTTCTCCATCTACAGATTATCATGGAAAACCAGATGTGCATGTTTACGAATATATGCCATGCCTGTGTGCATTGCTATCTTTTTTCAAAGACCCCTGGCTTCTTTAACTGACCTTTATTTCATGGGCATCATGTTTATGGGTTTAAGAGGGGCCAGAATTTGGCACAATGTGTATTTCAATTTGGCAGAAAGTATAACTGTACTGATGAAACTATCTTTGCTGTGATACTAAACAACAAGAACAATGAAAAGACTTCTGATGTCTTTTCCGATAACCAAATCATTACTCTGCACAAAGATGTTTCATTAAAGCAAACAGTGGGAAGTCCCATGCTGAAAGAACTCACTGCCAGAATAAGAGAAGTGTGATTTCTGTTTCCCATTTGCTGCCACCATCACTACACATCACACTGGTTTGTGATGTAACTGTCTCGTGTGGAACTCTGATAGAATTTTATCTTATTTAAAGTGTTTGGAACAGAAGTCTTCAGAGAAGATGTCTGACCTCGGTTCTCAATCCAAGCAATACATTTTCACTTGTGGCTCTGGTCTGATGCGGGTTTTAAAACAAACACAATGAACAAAAAAGTACAATTTACAAGATATTGACAATAAAGATGTAAAAACCTTTTTACATCTATAGATGTAAAAGCATTTTCTAGAGATGGTTCAAGAACACAGTTATTCTAATCTTTGTAGGTTTAGGCTGTGTTCAGAGTTCAGGTTCAAGCCCAAACTGGTCAGATTCAACTATTCAGAGAAGACACAAACCATTAACAAGAGATGTGGCTGTAAACGTTACATGTTTCACAAATCAGAAGAGCAAATGACTGAAACTAACTTCCCATTATTTTAATAGGAAATGTCATAAAACTTGATGTTATTCCGAGATTACCAGTAACAAAGGTCATGTGTGAACCAGATCTGGGAAATAGGTCTCTTCTGTTCTAAGCTGAAAACCACATAGGAAGTTAAGATTTAAGTAAATAAAATCCTCAGTTAATGGTAGTCCTGACTTAAGATTCAGATTTGGACTGCTGTCTATTTCATTTTAGATGTAAGTCAAAGTGAAATTGGATCCAATCAGCATTGAAGTTAGTAGGAGCCTTTTCTTGTTTACTTGAATAGGCATGGCAATAGGCTTTTAAATAGATTGATGTGAAATCTGTCTGCCCCATTTCAACTTTAGAATTTCATCCATTCTTTCATTTTAAAATCTGAATTCAGTTCTGATTTCATCTTGCAAAGAAAGAGGCATATTATCTGACATGGAGAAATCAGCCATGGAAATACCCACCAGAAATCTCATACAAGAGTAATAACCCTGATGAACTACCACCATGTTAGCCCCTGGCGGGCTGCCAACACAGCTCCCATTGGCCAGGAATGGTGATCCACAGCCAATGGGAGCGGCAGTCACCTGTACCTGCAGAAGCACAGGTAAATATAGCAGTGCCGGCCCATCAGGGGCTAACATTGGTGAACTGGATCCGGCCTGAGGGCCAGTATTTGCCCAGCCCTGTCATAACAGAAGGTGATAAAATGCATAAAATTTCTGTGACACTCAAACTCAATGACTTCGTCAACATTAACATATGAATTGACCTTTTCTTGGAACCGATTTTTTCCCTTTAATTTAAAAAAAAGATTCTTCAAAGATTAGACTTGAGACTTACAAACTTCTGGAATGCAGCTTTTCAAAGACTAGCAAAATATCCTCTGAGACAGAACCCAGTACCCTGGAACTCAATTAGATTTTGACCTTCTTCAACAAGAAAGGATTGGTAGAGACACATTGTTTGCTACTTGCTTCAATTAAATTGGGACCCAAGAGAGACAGATGAAGAGATTCAAAGAAGAGAAATACAGTTAACAGAATTGCATTCAACTATCAGCTTGAAATAAATCTTATTTACTTTATTCACCCACTACATTAATAAAATATGCTACAATTTACTCAGAAATGTGACATTTAATTAAGTTTTGAGGATTTAACATTTGAAAAGAGTAAGAATAAGGTTTTGTTTTTGTTTGTTTTAAGTGGGAATCCTGAGTTCTAAATTCTTTAAAAAACATCATGGTCCAAAAGTACACCTAGTCAACACGAGAATCAAAAACCCTCCTGGGTTAGCTTGAAAAGCCTAAGGCACAAGCATAACACTTTAAAATTACTTCCTGCTGCAGCATGGCATTAAAGCTGTGACACAGAAACACAGATAGTCTTTGATTAGATCCTTTTATCTCAAAGTGCACAATTTGATTTTCACAGAAATTATACCACAGAAATACCTTTCTACTAAATCACAGTGTGCCAAGATTTCAGCTATCAGGTAATGGAGCCCAAATGAAAGCGATATCAACTACTGTGGCACAGGGTTCCCAGACAGCTTGTTTTTGTTTTGTTTTTAATAAAAGCTAAGAGCTTCTCTCATTGCTCCCTCCCCTCTCCCAGAAGTTCTAATCTTTCTCTAGACACAGAATAATCATAAACATATGAGGATGGATGAAAAAGGCTGAGATTTTCTTCATTAAATATTAATTTCGGTCCCACATTTATAGGCAGTGACACTATTGAAAGCTGTGGCAGAGCCCTGTCTGAAAAACCTGAAATCAGAATAAATAGACTGAAAAGATTATTGATCAATGCCCATGCACCTATCTCATTTATTTCCAGTATATCCTTGGCTACAAATCGTTTTTAACCTTTTCTTGGAACATTAAAAAAATTAAAAAGCTAACAAAGTACATCATTATTAACAATGCTGTTAAATGCCTAAAGAAATAACCTAGGGAGAACTCATTGTCAAGTATGTTTTATGAAACCTTGTTAAATTTTCCTAATATAATTGCACTAATACCCCCTTGACAAAAAGCCCTTATGGAATATAGTGCTTCCTTTATACAATAAAAAAGACTAATTTAGCTTGTCACAACACAGAACTGAGTTAATGCAGAAGTCAAAGTGTGCTCATTTGAATTATTAAATACAAATATTGTATGATAGCATGGCTGTTCTTAATATCCATTGAATTTGCTTCCCTTGTCATGTAATGATTATGGATATTTAATGTGACTATATGAATAGAGAGCTACTACCCACCTTAAAATTATTATAGAGTGACATTTCATATCAGCCATTTTAGCATGTTACAGATTTGCAATAAGGAGGCCAAATATTTTATCATTATAAGATTCCGGTTCATTAGAGGAAAGTACTTCTTTGTCTTTTTGTGAGTGTATTTAATAGCCATTCTTTCAATTAAGAGTTGGTAGTTCTGTTTTTTTGGTCTATAAATTGCAGTCTTCCGGCTCCCTCTCAGTATGGCGAAACCACTGAAAAGTTTTATTAACTGAAAATTATTGCTGGACTGTGATTTGTAGTGAATCTAGGCTGGCAGATGGTGATGATGATTGGTGGAAGATTCTTGTGCAGAATAAGATGTTTCCTCCTGCTGAGTAGCAAAATTAATAAATACCTGAAAGACACAATGTAAGAGGACTTATCATATAGCAATCATGAACAGGAACTTTTTGTCTCTTTTGTGACTTTTTTAGGCCACTTTTATTAAGAAAAACAGTAGAAGTCCTTGTTCAGTGAAATCTCTTCAGAGTTACAGCTGAACTAGAGCAGTTGGCAAACAAATCACTCTTCCCTTTTACATCTTCAAGTCAAATAAAAATAATGATAGAACAGTTTGATATGATAGTCCGTATGACTATCCTCTTTCCTTGGGAACACTGGATTTTGCTTGAATAAACTGAATAAATTGAATAAACTGAATAAACAAATCTATATTTCAAAAAATATTGGGGAGGGGGCCTGATCCTGCTTTCATTGACTTGAATGGCAAAACTCACAGAAACTTCAGTGGTACAGGCCCTGGCCTAGAAATTTACAGCTAACATTTGTGTTGAACGCTGATGTGGGCAAACATCTATTTGAATTCCCCATGTCTGTTCTATTCAGTTGGGACCCCTGATTGTTTCCTTTTCACTTACATTCATAGGAACAGGTTTTTTGATTATTCAGATATTGGAGGGTGACAATTCTTAACTTCCATAAGAATATTCACATGCAAGCAAAAGTATTCATTTAAGAGCAAGTATTAAGAAGTCAGTGTTCTGCTGTTTAAAATTTTTACGTATTCAGCCAGAGTGCAAAAACAAAACCATGTGACTGAGGGCAGCAATCACTCCCCATAAATAATGGAGAGCCTGAGTGAACAGTCCAGGAAAAACCCATAGGCTATTTGTTTGTATAAATTATTCACTGAATAATTGAAGTAGCAGGAGCTGATAGATTAATACAAATCAAAGTCTGTTCATGAATGATTTGCTCTAGAAAAAAAAGCTAATCTCACACAAATACTATTCATAATTAATATCCTGACCAGTTTGAATTCACAGCATTTTCAGAATATGCACAAGAAGTTACATCCCTAGCTGCTGTAGCACAACACTGGCACCCAGGAATTTCATGATCATCATCATATTATACATAGTGTAAATGAACAATTTCATAGGCATAAGCAGAGATCCCTTCTTTCTGCGTATACATAGGTACATGGATTGCAAATGCAAGCAAAATGCATAACGTTTGCTTCAGAGGGAAAGATCCCAATCACGTCCATAAAAGCAAAAAGTTCTTTAGTTATAAGATTATTGTGGCTCATGAATCACTCTAGGACAGTTCTTTATAAACTATATTCTACTACATACATAATGGAGCGGCACAGCATATTCAGAAAAAAGAAAGGCAACATATAGGAGGAACATACCTGCTCTAAAGTGGTTTGGCTAATGGAATAATGTTTGATTTGTAGTAGAACTTTATGTGTCTCTAAAACTTTGAAGAGCTCCGGTAAGCAGCCCCAGCTGTATGGCACACGATACTCCTGCAGATTAAGGTGCTGGCCCTTCAAACGAACATAAATAAACGTAAATGAATATTCTGATAGCTATATTTATTTTCGATCTTCAGCTGCAAAATATGATTTTGTAAGGATATACCAGAGCTTGATTGTAACATAGTAAAAGGTACAAGGTGTGCTTCAGAAAAGATCATCCTGTTTCCTCAAAGCAATCACAGTGAAATTGAAAGACAACTGGCTCTGCTGCTGCTGAGATGTATTTTTCCTATCAGTTTAAAGTTAGAGATGGCCTCAGACCAAAACCATTGATTCATATACATAGGAGAATGGAAAGCATTTGAGAAATCACACTGAAATCAGAATGTTACATGTTATATTTACAATGGCCAAACCAAAACCTCAAATCACAACCTCACCGCAGACCAAAACGCTACAGTTTGGATACATTTTCAGAGACAGGTTTTTACATTACACCCATAAAGTAGCCATTTTGCATATGAAAATGTATATTTTAGTCTATATTTATGCATGAATACACATTTTGGAGATAAGACAATATGGCAGTGTTATGTTTGAAAGTGTTACTCTTTTATAATGTTTTCAGATCATACAATATAAGCAAATCCAGAACACTTATTGATAGAAGGATCAGACCAATTGACTTTTTCTCTGTGACTCTGAAAAACAGAGGTCCTTCAGGATACAGTACTATAACCACCTGGCTGTAGGCACTGGCAAGATTTGAGAAAGAAGAATAAAGTTTGCTTTTATTAACTAATGGGTACTGCAATCTCTCTGTCACTATCTCTTTCTCTCGCTATATAGATATATCTACACACATACAATCAATTGTCCTATGGTTGCCATTAGCAACACAGCTAGGAACAAAATGTGTGAGTTCTACATCAGCACTATTATATAAACAAATGGCTGAGTGCCTGTGAAAATGAAAATCTCAATACATCTATGGGCTTATCATAAGGCTAAGATATCACACAAATTTATCTGAATGGATGAACTAAAGAAACGAAAAGAAAAATGAAAGGAGGGGTTAAAATGTCTCGAGGGAAAATGCCTAACATATAAGTGTATCTTTTGATTATGATGCCCAATTCCTTGCATTAGTTAAGCCTCAGAAGAATTCCCCTAATTTAATTCTGAATTCAAAGAGACAACTAGCTAAGAAAGGAGAACAAAGTTGTAGCAAAACATTTCAATCAACTATTAAAATATATATGAGAGCTTTTTTTGTAGTGACATACATACATAGTAATTGTCATCCCACAGTCAAGAGTTATCACACAATGATATGTGAAATACTACAGCATTTCCATATGCTTAAAATAGAAGGCATCAGAGATATTTTAGATGTCATTGTGTGGTAGCTGAGGGCAAATGCTGATTTTTTAATGGTGATTAATGCAGTAAGATCATCTGCCTGCCATTTTCTATGCACTGTATTGACTGGGAGAGGACAAGGGAAAATATGGACCAATTAACTTATAAGTTACTTCCATTCTCTTCAGAGAACATAAGATCAGGCCCTGTGTGCATGTAGTAGGAACTCTGACTCTGTAAATACAAAAAATAATAAAGAGAATTGCAACTCATGAACTAACAACATTTGCTTATGTTGCCAAAATGAGCCTACTATGCATCCGGGGTTAATCTGCACTATATTGTGGGTGACAATTTAACTGTTACACACATACCAATTAAAATGGGTAGCCCTACAGATCTGGAAAAAATGAGAAACCACCTAGTTTATTAAAATGTATCTTTTGTTAATGAAAGAACTTATCCTTGGCAACTGCTGTGAACAGAGAATTTCAGACCTACCTTAAACTGTGTTCCTGGAAAATGTAGCTTCAGACAGTCCAAAATAGCACTGTGGTAACTTGTTTCTTTGCTAAGCCAAACCTTGACTGAATAGCCATCTCCAAACCTGAAAACAGTGAGCAGAGACACAGATTGCATGTTCTGTTCCATAAAGATGAGACAAATGCTTAGTTAAACTGATTGTCATACAATGTTATCAAGTAACAGCATGGGTACCTATTGTATTATCATTGGGATTTTAATATTATACTGTCGTCAAGCACACATTGATAACCAGAAGGAAAAGATATTGTCAATTACATTGATACTCTATAATGTCACAAAACTCTATTTGTAAAGGAGAGCATGTCTTAATGACTATACAACTTTGAACAGTCAGTGGAAGATGGCATTTGTTACTAGAACCAAATACAGAAAAGGAAGGCTGGAAGGTATATTTTTCCTAGCAGGAGAGAGAAAGTATAAAACTGTGGATTATCACAATTCATTGCATTTACTGAGGACTTGCCATGGAGAAGCTCAAATGTTTTACAAACATAGGTATTATCTCTATTTTACAGGAGTAGAAAGAAATGCGTGGAGTTGTTCTGTGTTTTGTCAATCACAAATCACACTGCTGGGGGGAATTCTGCAATTTTACTATGACTCCAAATGCAACAATTGCATTCCTCTCTCTGGACACATTTCATAATCTGTAGGTAAGTCAAGTTTTGAAAAAGTAACAGACATTATTTTGATTAAATATATTATTTTCTAGCAATGTATGTGGAATGTTAATTTTATACATGAGACATATAAGTGATGAAAGTCACTTCTGCAGTATCATACGTTTGCTCATGATCATTTTTAAATACTTTAAATACTTTCAAGTGCTTTTCCTGCTCCAAAACAAAGTCTATACACAATCTTTACTCAAAATCTCATCCTCCTTTCCTAGGATTTGGTTACAAAAATAACATACCACACACAATACAATATCAGTTAACAAAACTTCTACCCTGCTTATCTGTTCCTATGTTTCCTATCTCAATATTGCTCAGCCTATACCTTAATTTTCTCTTCCAAGCAAACTACTCCCACTTACCTCACTTACGTCAGAGGTAATGAGACATTACCTGTCTAAATGAATCAGCTGAACCCACTTTCTCTCATGAAGCTCAAGGCTGGTTAACAGAGTTGAATGTTTAAAACAAACTCTGCTATAACACTATGGCACAGAGTCCATTTCTGGATTATGTCACCTTCTACTGCTCGGTGCTAGTGAAATTTCTACAGCACACAAGCAGATGGTAGAGACAATGACAAATGGCTGGTTCTTCTGAGGAAAAAAATCCTTATTTCACAACGTCCCTGAAGAAACAGACAGTTTCCAGTCATAACTCACAACTCTCTGCAGCCTCACTGTTATGGGAATGAGTGAGCATGACGACAGCAGCAGAGTGCCAGATAGCTCCATGTCCTGCTGCACCTTGTGTCAGCTGGGATTGTGGGTCACTGACCCATAGTATGTAGTAAGACCTTCACAGGTCCACTGAATGAGAGTGTAGGGCACAGCACAGACACCCAGCCCAGGCTACAAGGAAGAGGACAAGCTCTTGTCCATGGTGAAACCCCCTCACTGCTGAATGTCTCCTGCACTCTAGATTACTTACACTCCTAAAACCCATATCCCCCATGCCATTAAGATAATATGAGTAAATTGTTCTGTACCTTTCCTCCTTTACATTTAGAAAAACAGTACTGTATGCCCTGGGTGCACATTGCATGAAGTGAACACACAAAAAGGAGTGCCCATGGATATCACCACCTAAACCCTCAGCTCAACCTTTCATCAATAGTCTGAGAAAGAAAAGCAACAAAGATGAAATGCTAAAGCATAAGCCTTGGATTCAGGAGGTGTTTTCCCAGATTCATCACAGATTGCCTATGTTCCGTTCAGTATAACCCTTCACTTCCAGATGACCCATTTTTTCCATGAAAACATGTGGATAATAATAATAATAATAATAATAGCTATGGGTATATCTACACTACAGCATTATTTCGAAATAATTAATTGGAAATAAGTTATTTTGAAATAACAAGTATACACACAAAATGCATTTCGAAAGAGTGTTTTGCTATATCGAAATAGCACTTCCACACTGAGTGGAGGCTGAATTGCATTTAAGGCCGGCGGGAACCAGGTCCGGTAGGGCACCGAGTCAGGAGTTACTTTGTGTGGTTGCTGCCCAAGGCTATCTGAGGCTTGTGCTTAAAGGGACCCCTCCTGGACAGCCAGTTCTCAGGTTTCCCTGCTTGCTTGCCTACCTCGATGAGGGACAGCAAAGCATTTTGTCTCTGTGTGCTCTGGTTGCCCTCACTCAGGACATCACAGCACTCTGCAACATTGAGCCAGAGCTGCCCCAGGGCACTCTGGTGCTTCTCATGGACATGTTGCTGAGAGCCTGGAGGTACTGTCTGTAGGTTGCCATCCGGGAGGTCCATCAGTACCGGGGTTGTCAGTAACCAGGAGGCCCTGCGGGAGAGCTTCCACCCTGAGGAGCACTAAGAACTTCCCTGGTCTGCCCCACTGGGGGCTTGTGCCTCATTCCTCCCTCACGTCCTTCCACTTACCCCTCCCTAGCCCCCCTTCCTGATGTCAAATAAAATACATGTATTTTCATGAACACAAACTCTCTTTATTTAACAAAACTGGGGGGAGGGGGATGAAACTCTGATGAGACTGGGGAAAGGAGAGGAGAGGGGGAAACCTGGGAGGAGGAGGGAGCTGGAAGGAGGAAGCAAGGGGAAGAAGCAGGAGGGGAAGGTCAGGAGTGAGGGTCTCACCGGACCAACTTGATTTTCATGCAAACCTGCTCCTGGGTTCGCATGTGGCCTTTGGTGACTAGGCTGGCAGCTATCCTGCCATAGATGGCTGTGTTCCTCCGTCTAGTGCAGAGATCTTGGATGTTGGGGGCATCCCCCCAAACATGAATAAGGTCCATGATCTCCACTCTGGACCAGAAAGGCGCCTGCCTTCTCCTGGCCCTGGCAGGCTCCTGGGAGCTGGCAGACTGCTCCTGGGGAGTGGTGTAGGGCTGGCTGCCAGTGGCTTGTTGGCTCATGTTTTGGGGCCACTGGGTCAGGGACAGTGACTGCTGGCTCTGGGCTGGCAGGCTTGGAGCTGGCACAGGCACTGTGGCTGGAGTCAATCCCTTTAAGGGCTCTGGGGAGGGGGGAGGGAGAGGAGTGTTCTTGGTTGAGGCTGGAGTGGCCACCAGGGCACCCTGGGAAGGCTGGAGGCCCCCTATTTCTAAATAAGTGTCTATACAGCACTTATTTTGAAATACCTATTTCAAATTTGGCATTATTCCTCATGGAATGAGATTTACCAAATTCGAAATAAGCGTTTTGCTATTTCGAATTAATTTTGAAATAGCAGTTTGGCTGTGTAGACACTACTAAAGTTATTTCGAAATAACAGCTGTTATTTTGAAATAACTTTGCTGTGTAGACATACCCTATGGGATTTGCATTAGGCCACATCTTTAGCTGGGTGAAGCCACGTTCTTACAACTACAAAAGAGCTATGACATTTAATAACAGCCAAACACCTAACCAATTATTTCAAAAGTATAACTCCACTATTTTATTAGACTGGAGAATCATATTGTAGGAATGTTTGGTACAAAGGCTACATAGCAAACATGCACTGAAGAACCCTAAAATATAAGTGTGTATATCTTTTTTTAAAAGTCATCACATCACCCCAACACTGCCTGTGCTCTTTTATTTTTTCATTTTGGTTTTCCATTTCATTTGGACCCAACCATTAAACAGTGTTAAAGTGAGCAGGAAAAAGTAACATGTCATTACATAGTTTTGTTCAAATGCGACACTGCCCAATCTGTGCTGTTGATTGCCAATCATACTTTGAGTAGCATGAAGTAACACAGAAACATGATCACAGGAAAGGGAGCCAGAATACTAGAATGAAGAGCAGCAACTGGCTGATTTCCCTTGCAATGATTTGCTTAACGTAATAGACCACTAATTAAATCTTCTAAATACACACTATCAACACCTCAGAAAAGACAATGAAAATGCAACAAAGATACGAATGTTACCAAGATTCTGCTCAGTCTATACACAGAGGTTTTATGGAGCAGTCTTATAAAATGAAAATATTTCATGTGCGGTGAAGTTTGAAATGCAAATAACCTAAAATTCTGATTAGCACAGACAGAGATCTCCACAGCTCAATGTAGTTTTTAGTCCTGAATGGCATAAGCACCAACATGGGAACAAATAAAAAGCTTTCAAAGATGGGAAATATTTCTGGCTAGTCAAATTATGCACCTCCTATTCCATGAATTCAGGGTAACTGTGGCCATCTCCAACATCACCCTCCTTTTGTGGAGGGAGCCAGCTACTTGCTTCCTGTAGCAAAGTGAGGCAATGGAAATTGAACTGAATTTTTTTCCTCTACACGTTTTCCTCTCTCATTCAAGTGATACAATTAATGCAGAAACCCAGAGTGGAATTACACAGGCCACCACATTCCGGTTTGATGAGCACTGCTAGGATCAAACCTTTACTACCTAACAACTCACGACCTAGGGAGGGAAATATAAAAATTAAAGCAGCATCATTAGAGCCAGCAAACCTGTTCACAGCCATCTGTTCCCCTCTCTTTGGCATTGCTCAGGAAAGGTGTTTTCCATTGCTACAACAGACACCGTTTCATCAGTTTAATGTCGTCTTCATTTGTTTTCAATCTTGCCTTTTATCCCAACCAAGCTATTTGTTTAATTTGGACTTTGAGTAAGGCCAGCGGGACTGCTTGTGGGAGTAAAGTTACTGCCCACAGGATGCTTATTTTGTAAATATCAATGATATTATGGGGCTGGGCAGAGCTCTGTTCTCTTTGGGTACATCTACACAGCAACATTATTTTGAAGTAACGAGCATTATTTCAAAATAACTTAGTCTGCGTCTACAGTCGAAATACTGTCAAGCTGGAGGACTTCTTACTCCAATTCCTGTAACTCCAATTCCCATTCATTGTATGAGGAGTAAGGGAAGTCAAAGGAAGAGTGCTCTATTTTGCAATAAGTGCCAAATAGAGTTGCTCTGCCCCGGGCTGCCTGGAATCAGCCTCTGATCAGTTTCAACAGGCTGAATCTGGACGCCAGTTCCGACTTACATACAGATTCAACTTAAGAACCCCAGGCGTCCCCAAGTCAGCTGCTGCTGAAACTGATCAGCGGCTGATTCCAGGAAGCCCGGGGCAGAGCAACTCTGCCTCGGGCTTCCTGTAGTCAGCCGCTGGTCAGTTTCAGCAGCGGCTGACTTGGGGACACCTGAGGCAGAGCAGCTGGGGTGCTGCTGGGTTGCTCCAGTAGCGCCGCTCCCCGGTGCTACTGAACCAATCCACCAACACCCCAGCTGCTCTGCCCCAGGTGTCCTGATTCAGCCGCTGCTGAAACTGACCAGCAGCGGCTGAATCAGGATGCCTGGGGCAGAGCAGCTGGGGTGCTGCCGGGTTGGTCCAGTAGTGCCCAGAGCGGCGCTGCGGGACCAACCGGCAGCGCCCCAGCTGCTCTACCACAGGCATCTGGAGAAAAGCCTGGACTTCTGGGGGGGGCGTACTAGCTGCGCCCCTCCCCACCCAGCAGACCAGGGAGACGCGGGCGGGGGACCAAGATGCACCGCGGTCCTGCCGGCCGGCTCCTCTGCGGCTTTGCTCCGCGTCTCCCTGGTCTGCTGGTCTGCTGGAGACCAGCAGACCAGGGAGACGGGGAGCAAAGCGGAGCAAAGCCGCGGAGCACGCCGGCAGCGGGACAGCTGCGGCGCGTCTGGGCTGTCCGCTGCCTGCGTGCTCCGCGGCTTTGCTCCACTTTGCTCCCTGTCTCCCTGGTCTGTTGGTCTCCAGCAGACCATGGAGACGGGGAGCAAAGCCGCGGAACACGCCGGCAGCAGGACAGCCGCGGCACATCTGGGCTTTCCGCTGCCCGCGTGCTCCGCGGCTTTGCTCCCTGTCTCCCTGGTCTGCTGGTGACCAGCAGACCAGGGAGACAGGGAGCAAAGCCTCTGAGGACGCTGGCAGCGGGACAGCCGTGGCGCGTCTGGGCTGTCCGCTGCCTGCGTGCTCCCCGGCTTTGCTCCCCGTCTCCCTGGTCTGGGGAGATGTGGAGCAAAGCCGCGGAGCACGCGGGCAGCAGACAGCCCAGACGCGCCGCGGCTGTCCCGCTGCCGGCATCCTCAGAGGCTTTGCTTCCCGTCTCCCTGGTCTGCTGGTCTCCAGCAGACCAGGGAGACGGGCAGCAAACCCCGTTCGTAACTGCGGATCCGACATAAGTTGGATCCGCGTAATTCGGGGACTGTCTGTATTCCAAATACATATTTCCTTGATGTTGTGCTTGCTAGTTTTTTTGTCTCTGTCTGGAAATATATACAATTAAATTAGCACTGTCTGAAAGTTTGCTTGTGAAAAAATAATGTGCACACTTTATCTCTTAGTATGAAACCAGCTTGATAGATATCTTCTATTGCTTCATGGAATATCAACAGATTACTTAAAGAACTACAGTCTCAAACAATAGAGAATTGTTGGTATTTAATGTCTGGAAGGGAAACAATAAGCTACATCCTTTAGAACATCAGCCATATTTCAAGGATGTAAAACAGCTCCTTACTGTAATGCTTAACTGTTGGCTTTAATTCATGTTCACTTGTACACACTGGGTGCAATTTTTCTTCCCGTAAGTGAATAGTCATTATGGGTGCAAGTCGGCCCACTGACATCAATTAACACTAGTCACATAAACAAAGTAACACTCCTAATTGAGGGTTGAATGTGAATCTTCACACAGTGCATAGTAAACCTGTGGAATTCATTGCCAGAGAATGCTGAAGGCCAAAAGTATAACTAGGTCTAAAAATAACTAGATAATTTCATGGAGTAAATGTCCATCACTGGATACAAACCAGGATGGTCAGGAACACAACCCCATATTCTGGTGTTCCTAAGCCTCTGCATGCCTGAATCTGCAACTGGATGACAGGAGATGGATCACTGAATAATTGTTCTCTTCTATTCACTCCCTCTGAAGCATCTGGCACTGGTCACTGACAGATGACAAAATACTAGGCAAGATGGATCATTGGTCTGGCCCAGCATGGATATTCTTATGTAATAAAATTTACAAACAAATACACGTGTTCAAAAAAGAAAAAAATTGAGGTAAGTTTATCTATTAATAATTAAAACGGATGAAACCACCACTTCAATAATCTTGCGAATAAATACAAAAATGGTGCCAGTTGCTTATGTGTTTTGGTTATTCAAAAGCGTAAGAACCTTAGTGTTGCTGAAAAAAACTAGAGACTCGTGAGCAGGTATAACAATTTTAATAAAATATAAAATCTCTCTCTCATGTGCTATTAGTTGTTTTTCTTTGTAATTCTGTTTTCTTAAGTAACAACAGGAATGGAAAAATAGATTGACACAACACATATATATGTAGTGTACTGGAAATATATTTCATAAGACATGTATGTCCAAACTCTTGATTATTTTGCATACAGTATGCTCCTAATTATCCAAATAACTGGTGGGCATGGATTTTGTTCCAGTAACAGGGATTTCATTCTGCAGGAGGCTGGTAGCTTGTCCCCTTCCTTCTCCTCCTCCTCACAGTCCAACCTGGGGGAGAAGGAGTGTCTCTGCTCTGCTCACTCACTCCAATGACAGCAGGGCTGCTGCGGGCTCCCTGTGCTGCTGCATGCCTGGTGACACCCAATTCCTGGAAGCACAAGGTGCAGGGCAAAGCAGAAACCCAGAATCTGCACTAGGACAAGGAAGGGATTTGGATAATGTGGAGGTTTGGATAATAGAATTTGGATAAGAGAGACCATACTGTATATCAAAGTATCAATAAGTGTATTCACATACAAATGTATACATATATAACCTTCGTATGTGTACACCCTCCATCCCCACCCCATCTCATGAGCCTGATTTACCAGTGTGATACTCTGATCTTACACGTGTGGAGGAATAAAGTGGTGGTTCAAGCTCTATATATTATAGACCAGGCTAGTAGCATGGTCTGCTGAGGTTGCCTGATACTTCTCATTATAAGATCTTGTTTTCAACTTTGCCAACACTGAACCACTTGGGCGACATGCTGGCATCAGACTGAATTTGTTTGGGGGAAAATGCCAGCTAAAATGGTTTGGCCAGTGCCTAGACTAAGGCGAGATCAGAATATGGTGTTTTACTCAGGTTGAGAGAGTCTGTCCACCTTGTCTAGAAAAGCTAGAAAGGTTTTAGTGCCCCAGCTTTGGAGCAGAGTCTTAATATTTGCCAGGTCATGTCCTTTGTGTGAAGGATGTACTTTTTGCTCTCCTCATGAATATCCACTGAAATTTGGCCAAGTTATAAGCCTGTGGAAAACTGAAATGTGCACATGCTCAGTAGAAATTTGGATTTTGGCAATTAAATACCCCGAAGAGTCTATCCATGAATATTCACTGCGATTGCATATTTGGACTACCACAAACTATGCAGGTCAGGGCATGTTAGAAGGGAATCTCTCTCCTTCTGACTCATGGAGGAGGAAGTTATCTGATCTGAATGCAGAAGGGGTAAGTGCCTGATTTCTATACATTGGGGAAGAACACGAGGGGAGTAGGTTGGGAAAAGGAACTTGCAGGTATAGACAGGACTGAAGGATAGCAGAGGGAAATTTTGAGTGACTGGTAGCGTATGGGCAAGGAGGCTGGATTGGGAACAAGGAAGCAAAAGACGTGGATGACTGGAAGCCAGTAGTCTAGGGAAGAATGTGTTTTGGATGAAGAGGTAGGGGAAATCTGGGATTGTCTGAGGAAAAGGAGTGGATGAGACCCCCAGTGAGGCAGCAGACTGATGAAAGGGTAACATATGAAGAAAAGTCAGAGCAACAGAGGAGCGGGACAGGGAGAGAGTACTGATAATCTTGGCAGAGAAGATGGGAGAAGGAACTAGGCCAGGAGAGCACAAATTGGATAAGGAGCTTCTGGAAGCCAGAGGTAATGGAAATATAGTCTGGGGGACATGACTGAGGGCAGAATGGGACTGATCAGACAAGGAGAGGGAACTGTGATTGTTTGGGTTGTCTGGGGGATCAGATTAGGACTTGCTGGTCTGAAAATGTATAAATATAAACAGATAGGGCTCATTCCCAGACTTTTTAATGTCTGAAAATTTTTAAAGATACATAATATTCATAATGAAAATGCACCTTGTTTGTTAGCTGTACTCCACCAAAAGCTAATTTCAAACTTAACGCTGCTTTGGGAATATATTGAAATGTATATTACACATCTATACCTACACTCTCAATAGCAATAACAGGTTTGTCAAATACAAATGTATTTTGATTGCTGAAAACTAATAGGTATAAAAAATATCAAATGGTGTCATTACTTGCATGTTTCATGACTTCTAATAAAAACATCATGACCTTATTACCTTATAAATATTGGGTTCCTCTAGTAATGTAATTCTGTTTCTACTCAGAAACACCCATGGGAATATTCATGGGATTATTAAATTCAAGCCTCTCCTTTCACTCTAGGAAATCCATATTTGTGAGTGTGCAGTTGAAAGAAAAATGAAAATCTTCCTAATCCACCTAATTTTTAAATGGTGTAGCTAGTTTGGCAATTTATTGTCACTCGAGCTCTGCCATAACAAATGGCTTAGTCATTGGGTGATTTAATCAGCTGGCTTACTGCTATTATTTGTGCACATATTTGATGTGCATCCAACGCTTGAAAAATTGGTATAGGTTTTTCAGCTATGAGACATCTGTCCAGATGGACCCAGAATGAAGGAAGATATTCCAAATATTGTTCCCGGGGGACTGACCAGCTGTATCTAACATAAAAATGCTTCTGTGCATTTTTTTGAAAAACATAAAACATAACTGAGGCTACTGGAGAGAGTGCAGAAATGTAATCCAGTCACAATATCAAGTAATTGACTTATTTGGCTGGAGTCAACTGAAATTAGGCTTTAGCAGACATCTACTAAAGCATGTAGCTCCTGGAAGCCATATCTAAACTCTAACTCACCTCTAAGCTTACTCTTTCCAAGTAACAATGCCTTTTTTGCATTATTCAGAAAATTACCAGCTGCCATAAGAGCTCCTCTAAAGGAACTTCAACACTGAGAAGCATTCTGAGATTTTTTAAATCTGTGTCAACATACAAACAATATAGTCTCACAAATGGACTCAAATCTGAATAGGAGACAGATAACCTGCAAGTGTCACTTGGACTTTGGACAGTGTACAGATCAGATGAGAATACGGAAGAGGAAAAACAGCAACAGAAATGAGTCAAGTCTCACCTATTGACAACAACGTGTGCAGTACCTTAACCACATCGGAGCATTTTCATATTACATCATCTCCCTAATGCTGGCCATGAATTTAATAGGAGAACTCTGTACTGCCATCTGGAGGACTTGTATTCAATCCCTGATGAGGGGCTGAAGCTGAAATGGGATTGAGTACTCCATAACACTCAGCACCTATTCCATGATTACGGAGTGATTTAAACAAACCATAGCGAATCCCTTAAATCTTCCTTATTCATGGAGGAAAATGGTGGTTGTGACCCAGAGTTTCACAGGGCCATAGCAATATCAAGCAGGGAAATAAGGCACAACTCTCTGATAATGCTGAAGGACGAAGGAAATAGTATCTTCTCAGTATGGAGACTGAGTCACTATATTTATGTATGGATAAAAACGCCAAGACCTACTACTGCTGTCTTAAATCAGTGTTTCTCACAGCAGGCCTGCTTCCCACAGTACTCCTTGGCTGGAAACGGCAAATAGGAGCCAATGGGAGCCGTGAAGCTTGGTGGCTATGGTGCCTTTAGATAAAGAAAACAAAGACACCTGATAGCACTTTTTTCCAAGTGGACCAGCAGCCACTTTGAGAAACACCGTCTTAAATAACACCAAATAAATCTTCCACTGGGTTCTCATAGCATTGCCACATGTTAAGTGTGTTAAAATAAAGTTCCAAAGAAAGGGGTTACAAAATTATGCTAGTCTCCAAAATGTATGGCTTTTAAATTGAAATGAATTAATGACATACAGGATTAGGTCAAATGCTGACACAATATTCAATCCAATGTATTTGGTTTAACCCATCTGTCAGTTGGATCAGTTTAGCTACAAATGATTTGTGAATATTTATTCCATATAATGTATAGAAAGAATTACAAAAATAAAGAATTTGTTAAAAACAAAATGTTAAAATAACAATATGCGTAACAGTAGTACGACCAACATAAAATGTTAAATGAGAAGGTCCCTCATCAAAGTCTTTTAAGTGAATAAGCAGCCACGAGATAAGAGGGAAGGTCCTTTGATGGATCAGTAACTGATTAAAATATAGGAAACAAAGGGTAGGAATAAACGCTCGGTGTTCACAACGGAGAGGGGTAAATAGTAGGATGACCCAGGGATCTGTACTAAGACCATAACTGTTCAACATATGCAGTAAAAGGCAGTAAAGTGCTGACAAAGCCTGAAGATGATACAAAATTATTCAAGATAGTTAAGTCCAAAGAATTACAAAGTGATCTTTCAAAACAGGGTGACTGGGCAACAAACTGGCTGATGAAATTCAGTGTGGATAAATATAAATGACACCCACACTGGAAAACATAATCCCAATTATACATAGAAAATGATGGCTTCTAAATTAGCTGTTGTCTCTCAAGAAAGATCTTAGAATCACTGTGGATAGTTCTTTAAAAACATTTGCTCAAAGAGCAGCAGCAATCAAAAATGCTGACAGATGTTAGAAACTATTAGGAAAAGGAGAGATAATAAGGCAGAAAATATCATAATGCCACAAATATAAATCCCTGGTACACCCAAGCATTGACTACTGCATGCTGGTCAACCCATCTCAAAAAAGATATGTTACAATTAGATCAGGTATGGAGAAGGCCAACAAAAAATATTAGGGAGAATAGAAAAGCTTCTGCATGAGGAGATATTAGAAAGATGGGAACCATTCAAATTGGAAAATAGAAAAGGGGGGATATGGTAGATGTCTACAAAACTGCAAATAGTATGGAGACAGTAAATAAGTAAGTGTGACGGGGCACTCGCGGCCCGCACGGAGAGCGGGCCGGGAGGCGCCGGGCGGGGTGACGGGGCACTCACGCCCCGCACAGAGAGCGCGCCGGGAGGCGCCGGGCAGCCACACCGGGGGGCGGAGAACACAGCCCAGCCCGCCGCAGCGGGCTACAGGAACACGCCGGCAGCCGGCGCAGGGAGCGTCGGGAAGCAGCGGGCGCCGACCAGCAGGGCCCAAGAGGGAGGGGCCGGGGAGGCGCAGGGGAATGACGTCACGGGGGAAGGGTGGCCGGGAGGCGTCGCAGGGGAAGTGACACAGAGGGGGAAAGGAGCCGGCGGGGGATTTAAACCCGGGGCTGGCACGGTGCAGGGGAGCGCGGTGGACGGAGCAAGACGAGGAGGGACGGAGGGAGAGGTGAGGCAGGAGAGGTCAAGGGAAGCGGGCCGGGAGGCCTGGTGGAGTAGGAAGCGGCCCAGGGCGGGGTCGTGGAGCCCGTGAGCGGGTGTGTTTTGGGGCGTTACCCCATCCGCTAGGGAGGGACCACGGGTCCCTGCCTTTAGGGCCCTGGGCCGGGGTTCGGAGAGGGGGCGGGCCCGAACCCCCCTACTCCGCCGACAGGCCGATCCGGCTCGGGTGTAAACGCGAACGTGCGTAATAAAAAGGGCCACCGGCCTGGATGGTGACTGCTCAGGCTTAACTCTCTGTGATAAGATTAGCTCTTAGTGGACTCTGAGGGACGAACCTGCTTACAGTAAGTGTTATTTACCCAATCACATAACACAAGAACTAGATGTCACCAAATGAAATTAATAGGCAACAGGTTCAAAACAAACATAGGGAAGTATTTCTTCACATACTGCCCAGTTGATCCATGGATCTCATTGGCAGACAATGTTGTGATGGCCAAAAAGTATAACGAGTAACAAAAAAGAATTAGTTAAGTGTATGAAGATAGATCCATCAGTGATTATTAGCAAAGATAGTCAGAGATGATGGTTCTGGGTGTTCCTGAACTATCAGAAGCTGGGACTTGATGACAGGTGATGGACCAATCAACAAACTGTTGTTACGCTCATTCCCTCAGAAGAATCTGGTACTGCCCATTGTCAGTGGGTTGGTCTGACTATTGATCAGTATAGCCATTCTTATGTTTTAATGTACAATTAATATGGTTTAACTGAATTACCTTTCAGCAGAACACCTGCTTAAAAATGAAATATAAATAAAAGTGTAACCTATAAGAGCAACACACAACAAAAACTCTGTTAATTTGCAATTTATGTGGGTCGTATGAATTTCCTTTTAGCATAATCAGCCTGAGAGGAATTCTGCAATTTTACTATGGCTCCAAATGAAACAACTGCAGAATTCTCCCAGCACTACATAATTAATCACTAAGGCAATCAATTAATATTATGCTTAAACACAATACACTCTACCACTCAAATAGAATGGGATTCCTCACCTCCGCTACAAATACGTTTTCAATTTCAGCACATACCACACAGAGAACACATATTACATTCCTCAAAGTCACACTGAAACATATAATCATAACTCTAGCCTCAGTGTGATAATAACAATGACCTTTTCAAATAAAGGCATAATCTATCAATAGCATACTTTCATCATGCTGAAGTCAGAGTTAAGGTTGTGCATTTTTACTTGGAAGTGGAAGGGGGATTATGTTGTAGATGGGAGTTACATTTAGGCAGTACAGATGGTTAAATCACGTCCATCTAGATGCTAATGTTGCCTTAATTGATTGAATTAAGTTCTACTACCTCTCTTCACTTGTGTCATCTTAACTGAAAGCTTACTTTTTTCTTCACTTTTACAAAGTATTAGTCTACATCTACATAGCAGGGCTTAACTCGATATAAGTGATGCAAATTGAGCTACACTAATTGTGTAGCTTAAGTCAAAACAGCTTATTTTGAAATTGGGAGTGTCTACACAGCACTTATTTAGATATAGAGCACTCTTCCTCTGATTTCCTTTACTCTTCGTACAATGCGGGTTACAGGAATTGGAGTAAGAAGTCTCCAGCTTGATAGTATTTCGAAGTTATTTTGAGATAACTGCTGGCGGTGTAGATGGGACTAAATTATTTGGAAATAACACTAGTTATTTCGAAATAATGTTGCTGGGTAGACGACCCTTACAGTGCCAGTGGATACTGTTTGGTAGAATATAAGAGCAACAAGTGGCACTAGAGAATGATAAGTAGGGGGCATGGAAATGTGGGGAAGGCAGCAGGAAGTGGTGAGTGAAGCAGGCAGTAGACAGCAAGGGCTCATCTAGACTATGCTAGAGTGTCAAAAAAGGATATGTAAATTCTGATCTCACTTGCGAAAGTGAAAGTAGTTTATACGTGACTTTTTTGGCAAGCCCCCCCCGCCCTTGTCGAAAAGCCGCTCTTTCTTGAAAAGCCACGTAAAACTCGTTTTTTGAGGAAGAGCGGCTTTTCGACAAGGGCGGGGGGGGCTTGCCAAAAAAGTCACGTATAAACTACTTTCACTTTTGAAAGCTCCACTTTCACAAGTGAGATCAGAATTTACATATCCTCTTTTGACACTCTAGCATAGTCTAGATGAGCCCCAAGAGTGATTGCTATTTCCTTCCTCAATCTACTTCCCTTTACATTTAGCAAGTGGGCATTTAGGAGGCCGGGAAAACAGGAGATGCTGAATATAAATTGTATTGCATTATGGGTTACAAAGTTTTGACAGGGAAATGTGATTAGTAAGGCCGAAAGGGGGCAGAGAGGGAGGCTGGGAAGAAGAGAGAGTAATGAATGAACTCTAAAGAGCAGCAAGGAGGAGGGAAGGTAAGGAGAGCTCCCGAGGTTGGCTGTGACTGCTTGCTGTGGTCATGCACATCAGTAGTGCTGAGCAGGGTGTAAGCAAAAAGTGTAACGGAAAAAGCTAAGTTTCAAAGCAAGATGATTTGAATTGATTTCTCTAGGCCAGTTAGTAGCTCTTTTTTCCACCACAATGTAATAGTTCTCTGGAGGGTAATTGTGGTAAATATCTGGAGACGAAACTCAATCAATCAGTCAGTGAGCTGTGAAATAGAGAAGAGTGACACTCCAGCACACAGTACCAAGTCTGTGGGAACCTGGGATGTTACAGAGGTTACAATATAGCGGAATAAAGAAATTGGAGTCAGGAGCTGGATGGGGATATCTGTCTGAAGTGGTGTTGGGGAACTAATGAGGAAGCCTGGACAGCAAGGAAGCTCCTGTGAATGGAAATTCATGGCTGACAGTGCGATTCTCATTGGCTTCCCTTTGGACACACCTGCTGTATTAAGATGAATAAGGAGAATAATTTCTACTGCATTTAAATTTTTACTTTGCCCAACATGTCATTTTACTGGATGCTTGTGTGTAAGGTTCTGAATTAGGAGTGGCAATGGTGGCTTAGCTACAAGAAGCTAAAGGCAAGTGGGATTATTTGCACTAATTTTCAGAACTGGTTGATATTGATTCCTCTAAAAAAATTAATGGCTATTTCCCTTTTCCTGCCCTTCCCCCCACCCCCTATAGGGTAGGAAATTCAATAGCTCTCTGAACAAGAATGGTAAATTTGCAGTCTAAATTCAAACACTGAATTTGAGCAAAAGGGGATTTTAATTTTGCTTTATGTGAAAATCTCAGGCAGCTGTAACTATGGGCTCACTATGGATATCTTATTGATATTTATAACCAGTGCACATAACACAAAATCCCACATGCATGCTATTAAGATTCAGTTATTTAAAGAACTGACATGGTACATAGAAGGAATGTGAATCTGCTGATAATGTAAAATATGACCGGTATACTACGTTTCCCACTTATGAAAAATTAGTTTTACAAGAATAATTACTATGAATGTGTGTCAGACACTCACTCTTTCATGACTATGTTCTACTGGAATCCTGTTTTGGAGAAACTGAAAGATGCCCATGCAGCTGATTGATGTGTGAGCATCCTGAAATCATTAGGATTGGGAATAACTTCTGGTGTATCACCTAGTTTATCCCCTTGCCTAGGTTTTACTGCTCCCAGTCACTTGATAGATACATATCTATTTTACACCTGGATATCTCCAGTGATGGTGATCCCAAAATTTCCTTTTAGAGCTTGTTAATATTATTAAATTATTATAAAGCCAGATGTTCAGCTAGCATAAGTTAGCATAGCTACAGTGACTCCAATAGAATTACATTCATTTACATCAGCTGACAATCTGTCCCACAACGTTTGTTCTAATATTTAACCTAAATGTTCAATGCTGAAGTTAAACCCACTACTTCTTTCTTTGTTTTCCTGGCGGTAATGTGCACTTGTCCTCTTTATAAAACACCAAATTCTATGGATCACATTTGACTTCAGAGTACAGATAAAGCTACATTGAGAGTGCTCAGTCCATGAAAAGAAAAGAGAGGAACATTATTATTTATGAATAGAGAGCCTGATTCTGAGAGATACAATTACCACTGAAGTCAGCTCAATAGGTTATTTGGTGAGAGGGACAACTAATTTGAGAGCCCAGAAAGCATTTCTTTAGTGCCTCCTGTTCTGGTACATGCTTATTTCTATGTTCAGAGAAGCATGTGATGAACTTAAGGCTTTTTTATGAATTCAGCAGTGTGTCAAATTACAGATAATCCAATTCTCATGTTGGGTGCAGTGGGAACTGGATTTAGATACAATTTTTGTCTTTCAAATACAGTGCAGTATTTTACCAATGGCATACATCCATTCAGTTTGCTAAGGTATCTTAAAATAAAAGCATTTAACTTGAGTAATGGTAGGTAAGGAGAAATTGTTCTGCAGTTGTAAGTATTTATACTCTATTGGCACTACTAAAATGCCCAGCTAAATCTTTGCCTGAATTTAGCAGCAGTAGGTTAGATGTCAACATGTAATACCTGTTTTTAATATGCTGGGGAGAACCAAGACACCTGAAACTACCATTGACCATAATAGCCAGCCGAGTGCAGAGGGCTTCACACTCTTCCATGCTAGAGGAAAAATGATAAAAAAAACAATAATTAGGAGATGAAAGTAATTTATGACTAAATTTAATTAAAATTTGAAGAAATCTGGATGGCAGAGAAGACGCAATTCAGAACCATTCACTTCTAGGTCAATGGTTCAAATACATCACTAGTCAGTAGAGACCAAAAGCTATTACCACATGACATCTGGTGGAGTCCTATAAAAATGAATTCATGTTTTCAGTCTGTTTCTAACTGGATGATTTTGGCTACGTTACAAAAGCCATACTACTGCAGGCACTAATTAACTACCTTATTGGCAGTCTTAGCAGAGATGCTAAGGACTGGGCTATTGGCACAATATTCTCTAACATGCCTACTGGAGGTCACTCCAAATTAGGGTTGTAACATTTGGCATGACAGAGTGGTAAAACTACAGGGCTTCTTTTGCATTGTGCTAGTCCTTGTGAAGTGAAATATTACTTAGTATAAGTATGGGCAACAGAGACTCAACATGACTCAAACAAAAATTAATTCAGGATACAGCCCCAATGTTCAAAAATGATGCACCATGCTGTATTTGAATGCTTTAAATAATAATGAATTACCGTAACTTACCAATAGTAGAGCAAAAATGATACCCTCATATATTTAGTATGAAACTGAATAATTCTTGCAAAGCATAGATAAATTAAGTAATTCATGAGCACAATAATACATTTCACATAATTGCGCATTCCAATGGTACATTTCCAAAACCAACTTCCTGTGGGGGTGTGTGAGAGTCTGATTTTCAGTGGAGCCTCGATAGACATTCCATCTGTGCAGGCATAATACTGTTCTTGAGAACAAAGGTGTCTGCAATTCACTGGTGACACCCACACTCAGTAGTGAGTGGTTTTCATAACATATGTGGGTGCAAGCAGCTAGTTAGATGTAGTTGTAGTTCACTGTGACCCAGACTGTGGCTTCCACTTTATTTACATAGCTTTGCAGGGTAGGAGAACAAAGAATCACTCCCTATCCTTGTTTGATGGACATACGAACAGACCAGAATTACAGCCATTACACATGGGAAAGGACTGTTGACTTACTTCCCTAGGGGCAATTCACTAAAAAAAAAAAAGAGGCACTGGGCAGGGATATATAAGATTAAGCAGAGCATAGCTCTGTCCCTCTTATATGTGGGGAGTATGTTACTGCCCTTAAAGATGATTTGCAGATAGCTCTCCCCACAGCAGAAATGGGAAGCTAGCTCCAAGAGGCA